>NC_135769.1:19927434-20089660 GCF_052425735.1 Oculina patagonica
GTTAATAAAAATATATTAATAGCGTGACGCGGGTCACGTAATGGCGACTACTCTCAATCTAATTTGTAAATTTATATTCGGTGAATGTTAACAGAATGTTAGCGCAAACCAAGATTGATATAGAACAGAATAAAAAACACGCTATGATGTCTATTTCTTGAAAATCGTAGCCTACAAATGGAAATAAAACAGACCAGAACAGTCAACGGAGGACGTCTTTATAAAATAGCATTATGCAAATTACACACGAGTACGTCGTGAACTTGCGTTTCTTATCGGTGTGAATCTCGAGTACCCAGATTTTTTATTTGATATTATAATAGTAGAGACATCGAGCTTTTGCACAGTGTTTAGTTTGACTCGCTATCGGACATATCAAGGTGCTTTTTCGGCCTCTAAAGTTTCTCAACTTTTGCCGTTTCCCGAAGTGCTTGATAGAGCAATATTTTAAAAGGCGATGAAAATCTTAAAATAGCTAGAAAAAATTAAAAGGGTATGTTGCTTGAAAGAAGAAAGATAAAGCTATTATTCTACGTTTATTTCGATTCAAAGCATTGAAAATTGCTTTTATAGGAACATCGAGAACTTTGCCATTTTTACGTATATTTTTTGCATATTTAATGAGCTAAAAACCGTTATTTTCGTTTTTTCTTAATTTCTCGAAAACCAAAAATTCCCAGAAGATGAGAATAATATTTTCGAACATAGTTCCCCAAAGGTGTTCTTCAGGCAAAGTTTCAAGATTTTCGATTTTCCCAGCCTGTCCAACGATTCTCCATATTCTCCGTCGGAGCCTCTTAAAATGCCTTGCGTTCATAGGCGTACGGGCCGGGGGGGCAGGGGGGGGCTGCAGCCCCCCCAAATTTTGGGCAACTCAGATTTTTTGGGCAGCAAGAGAAAATTTGGGCAAAGCCGTTTTTTAAGAAGGTTTTTTTCGCAGTGATAGATATTTTCTATTTTAACCTGAAGTCGGCGTGTTAAAGCTAGTTAACTAAATTCACATGAGACAGTGGTTGCTTAGCACCTGAGGAGTTTCTGGTTAGTAGTGAAAGGGACCATTTGTTGATATACATATTTGTAGTTTTTTTACTGTTGGGCACTGTACTGCAAATATCTGTCACAGTAAAACACCTGATAAAAAAAGCTTCTCCGCGTTGCTAAATTTTACAAAATCGACGGCGAGATTCTGGAAGCCGAGCAGAAAATGTGCGCGAGTTATCGTCGTGTACGTGGATTAGGCTACATAACTGTTTCAGAAATGCTGAAGACAACGCAAGGGAATGATCTATTTGATAAGTTTTCAGAGTTTCCTTACGTGGTTCATATCCATGCAGTGATACCTGCTACATCGTGTTCTGCAGAACGATCATTCAGTGCGTTGCGCAGATTGAAAACTTACCTCCGCAGCACCTGATGGGGCGACAACGTTTCAGTATGGCCAAGTAAAAAAACAAAACAACTGTCTTTGTCCCCGCCCGCTTCATTTTTTTGGGCCGCCTCTCTTTTTTTATTATTTGTTTTTGGAAAAGTTGGAAATAACAAAAAAAAATTAAACCCGTGTTACGCTAGGTCCGTACTGGATAGGTCAATTACCTTGCAGGATTTATTTTCTGGACTAGAGAATTTGACGATGGAGGATAAAACATCGATATTCGAACAACACAGGTATGGAATGCAACAAAATAATAATAATAACAAAATAACAAAAAATGAGCCCGCCCGCTCTCTCTTTTATAGAAATCCGGAAGAGAAACATTTGTTTTTTACTTGGCCTAAATTATTACTTGTCATCGCACTTATTAGCATTAAAAAGGCATATTCCAAATTTGTAGTCAACAGTGACATGGATCGTATTGCTGACATCTTCGGCCGTCGAAATGGTAGAGACAGCTATTTCTTTTAACGTAGTTTTTGAGCTCATACGATAGATTCTTATGTAACAATTTTTCACTTCATTTGAAAGCCTTTGCTAGTTCATCGTATGACCCTTATTTCTTCTTGACTGCTTCGTAAAAATTTGGGCAACTTGCGAGAATTTTTTGGGCAAATGTCTCACCGCCCCCCCTGGCAAAAAATTGCCCGTACGCCTATGCTTGCGTTTAGGTAAAATATTAGCGCTAGCGAAGCGAGGAGCTGCAATCGCTGTAACGCGTAAGAAAACTTTCCCCTTTTTCGCAGTGATTTTAGACTGAAATACAGTTTAATTATTTTTCTGCCTACAAGAAATGCCCGGCCCACCAGAGTGCGAATAAAATTCAAGTGCGATCGACCAATCCTGGGAGAAATTGAGAAACAAAACTGACCCTTTTTTCGAATATTTTTGTCCGTCAGTTTACTAGAAAAATAATTACGTTGTAGTGTGTAGTGTGTGGCATTGTAGTGTCATTTCTTAAAGCAATTTTCCTTCAATACAGATTTATTACTGTAATTATGAGAATCTGTATAAACAAATTCTAATGTAACATTCCTTTTCTGCGTCGGGCGAAGAGTAAAAATCGCCTGGTACCCAGGGAGACAAGTCGCTACCGCGAAAATTGCATTAATTCTTCTGCTCGTTAAGTTTTCAGGAAATTTTTGGGTTGACTGAGGCATCAAAAGAAAAAACAAAGAAAAAGAAGCGAGAAGACAAACAAAACATTTGACATTGGAAGACGGCTTTGTAGCTTCGCAAACAACGTTTTTGCCTCGGTGATTTCAACCCATAGACATGCAAAAAAAGAAAACAATTTGAAAAGTTTATATTGTAAAAAGATTTCTTTGGGTGTTTATAAAAACGAAAGTTTAGCTCGATCTTCAGTTTGAAAGGTTTTCCAATAATAACATCGTTTACATTAGCATTTCGAATTTACTGACAAGCTGTTTATAAATGCACAATCGTGTACATTACATGATATCGTACATGCCCGCTTAAAAACACCTTTGCGTACAGAACACATTTAACAAGTAGTTTGTTATTAGCAGCGGACATTTAACATCCTCTGTAATGGATAAAGAGCGATTTTTAGTTGCTTTTAATGGAAAATTCAAGAGGACGTTTAAAAACAAGACTTAACGATGCGACGCGACGCTACAAAAGAAATTTGCATTTAGATATTTGATCACGCAGCGTAACAACAAATTCCAACCCCTTATTTTGCTGCAGTTTTTATTGGTCATATTAAAATATTTTAATCTACGCGAAATGTGAATAGAGTTCCATGAAAATAAATCCTTCCGTATTCTAATGGTGTCAGTTTTAACCGCAGAATATTGATTTGAATATGTTTAATTTAGAGCTTCGCTCGTAAACAATGCAGTTCGCCCGATTTCTCGCCGCGGTGTGTTTGTAGCCCTGTCTAAAATTTAAAATATTTTCTTCCTGCTATTGAAATCTCTCTGAAACTTGCAACGGTTCGCTTCACAAAATAACGATCTTTCGTTCAGAATACAAACACAGAAGGTTCGCTCGTGGAAATGGGAAATAAATCCGTAATTTAGACAAATGCGAGTGAAATTTCAGCTCAGAAAAACACTATTTTGTCTTTTTATTCGTTCACTTGGTATTGCAAATACAGTTGTGTTTCTTTGGGCTTTTATTTATTATATTTTTTCTTTATTCATGGTTTAAAAATAAGTTTCGGTACAGTTTATACTGGATTTTAACACAAAATAAAATAGGAGACAAGCACAAAATAGAAGTCACTTCAACCCCGAGCCTTGCGTTGTGGTTGCTTCCTCGGAGGTCCGCATGAAGCGTTAAAAATAAACGTCACAAGCTTCGTGGCCAAAACGTTTCTCGCACGCAACGATAACGAGATTTTGCGAAGTCGGCGTGAACAAAACAAACTAGCAATGTCTGCTCCGAAGGCTAAGCCCGCTAAGGCACCCGCCTCCCATCCAAAATATATTGACATGATAGTAAGTGCTGTCAAAGCTCTCGCCGACAAAAGCGGCTCGTCTCGACAGGCCATCAACAAGTACATTGTGAAGGAGTATAAACTGACCGAGAACAATCACCATAACGCGATGCTGAAACAAGCCCTGAAGCGAGGTTCGGATGCCAACGGTCCACTGGTCCACAACAAAGGAAAGGGGGCAGCCGGGTCTTTCAAGATTAAACCTGCTCAGGCCAAACCTGCTAAACCGGCTGCAAAGAAGGCTCCGGCGAAGAAGGCTCCAGCGAAAAAAAGCGCTGCCAAAAAAGCGCCCGCGAAGAAGAAGACTCCAGCTAAGCCCGCCAAACCGGCCGAGCCTGCTGTGCAGCCGGCGGCAACACCGGCAATGGCACCTGCTCCAGCACCAGCACCCGCGCCTAAAAAGCCCGCCAAAACTGAGAAACCCGGCAAAACGGTCAAGCCCAAGGTAGCCAAGGAGAAGAGCTCGAAAAAGTCAAAAGCTGCCTCGCCGAAAAAGCCCAAGGTTGTGAAAGCTAAAAAGTCACCCAAAAAGGCAAACAAAGGCGCTGCTTCGAAGAAGTAAACTCTGTCAAATCGAACTGTGTCAAGCACACTCTGGAACAATTTTGTTGTAAGTATAGTCACTAGTTGAAGTTGTCGAAGTTGTTCTTTTAAAAACAGCACATAATAGTATTAAATACTTACTGTGATTATTAGCACATGGCTATGATAAGCCATTTTTTTGTTTTAAATCTAAGAATGATTTTTTTTCTTTTTTAACGCTAAGGAGTGTATTGTAAAAAAGGCAAAGCGACATAGGTCAAGTCAGCAATGCATTTTTTGAAAACAGACCACTGAGGAATAACAATGAGACGATGTCTTGACGAGATGAAATTTTCTATTTTTTTTTTTCTCACACCGCTTAGCCACAAAGTGGCTGGTTCATGCTAAACAAATCAAGCATATTGCTCAACCGTTAAGTACTTTGGAGCTGTATATAAAGCCGTTTTTAGCGATCTTGGAGCTTTTTATCTATTGAAAAAAAAAATAAAAATATAATAAAGTTCTCAGCCTGGCTGGATTGTATGTTTGAGTTTTTAGTAAGTTCTCTCTGTTCATGTTGGGGAAATTTTCATTCAAATAATAGCGTGACTTCAACAATTCCAGTAAACGCTTGCCTTGTGGCCCAGTTGCTGGCCAAATAGGGCATTTTAGTATTCACGGATTGAACTAAGACTAGATTGCAATGCACACATGGAGGTCACTGACTTGCAACAGTCTCCATTGCAAACTCCAATAGATGCAGTTTAATTTCAGGGTTCTTACTACGGAGTGACAATGAATTTGTAGTTGTTTAATAGTTGGGAAAGCTCAAAGAACGGCGAATGAGAGAAAGACGAGGGTTGGTTGGAGGGGGACTGGGCGAAAAAACACATTTCTCTCGTCACCACATGCTCGTCCCCAGAGCCGTTTGTTCATCTAAGCCGCCGGAGCCTGTGCACGAGAAACAAGGGGCTAGCTCTGATGGCACATGATTTGATTGGCTCAGTGGATTTAAAAAAAAGGAACAGCCAATCAGATGAACTGTTTTAAAAATCCCTCTATTATAACGCGTTTAAAACAGTTCATTTGATTGGCTAGATTTGAAACTCCCGTTGTTAAAATCTAGCCAATCAAATCATGTGTCCCCAAGCCACTTGTTTTTTCGTGTACAGGCTTCGCCGGCTAAGAGGAACAGTTGGCTCTGGGACGAGAATGTCGTCACCTCTCCCCAAACCCCTCCCCTTCAACCCATCGTTCTTCGCACTGCTTCCCAAGCGACCGAAAATCTGGAAGACATAGAATATTCAGAAATCAGATTTTACGCCGAAGTATTTGACACAAAACAATTTTCGCGTTGTAGAATCTCTAATGGCCTTCTGTTTGATTTTGCTGTTGACCAGGTAATGACTATACATTTCTATTAGTCCGGCGGCTTAGCTCCTGAATTGTGCGATTTTTGATACAAGCACCAAACTTTGCAGGATTACAAGCATTCGCATACTAATCAATTCTTGATATAGTGCCAACGACAATTTCCTATTTTCAGCCAGTAAACAGCAATGAGATTTTCAGCCAAGAGCCCCCCCTGCCCCCTCCCCACGAAGTATTTCTTCTTGTACTTTTATAAACCTTTTATTGTTGATTTTTATTCATAAATACAGATATGAATGCTTTTAATTAGGCTTACAATTGTTATTTTTTACCATCTGTTTGATACCAATAATTAAATAGGAAATTATTGCATGGGAAAAGATTTTTCGTTCCCCGCCCTCTGCTCCCTCGCGTTTTGCGCTAGCGTCCAGGTCTCTCGATGGGTGAACCGTTCGCTAACAGAAGAAAAATAGGAAAATATAGGGCTGTAAATTACAGAATTTCATTCTAAATTTTGTACGTGCGACTTGGTATCACTACCTGGCATAATAGTATTTGTCTATAAACCAGGACAAACAAATATTTCACGAAATTTCATCGATTTTAACCCTATCCGGACCGGGAGGGGCGGAAAGTGCCCGCGCTGACTTTGAACGCTTATAACTTGTTCAAGATTCAACCAAACGCTACCAAACTTTGCGAATTTATCTAAAATTTATCTGGAAATACTTTGGTAGGATAAGTTGTTGTGTCAGGAACTTGACGTCAACATGGCAACGGTATTTTGACAGGCATGTTTTCCCAATTTTGTAATTTTCGTGTTTCTTTTAATAAAAAATAATTTTAATGCAATTATTTTCATCCTTTTACGGTTTTTAAGCACAGTTTTATTGATTTTGAGTACTTTGCAGTAATTTTGGGCGGTTTTATGACGTTTTGGAAAAAATTCGAAATCCAAGATGGCGGATCCAAGATGGCGGCTGTTTTGACATTATGATGCAATTGTCACGTGATGTGACGTCATATTCCCACGTGACTATACCAAAAGATAGGTGTTTGGACATACTATATATTCCCTAAGTTTCATTGTGATTGCTTAAATATTCTGGACGTTACGGAGGTCTGAAAAGATCCAAAAAAGCCCGGTCTGAATAGGGTTAATAAATTAAGGTTTCCATGGAAACCGGTGTTTTTCGGGCTTGGCACTATATCTGAAAAAATTTCTGTTGGTGACCACTTTCATTGTGCCAAGCTTCATGCTTGTATCAAAAAGTGCACAATTCAACTAAAATTTCGAGCTAAGCCGCCGGACTATATTAAATTGCCAATTCAAAACCTTTAAAGTAACCCAACCTTACCATTCAGTTTGTTGCAAAAAAACAAAACAATTACTATTAACTTACCCGTGCAGCACGCTTACCCTTTTTCGACATACAAAGAGCGTGTTTTCGCCTAATGAGGGGGGGGGGGGGGGGGTTTATAGCCCATGGGGAGGTGTAATGGCCTAGAGGTAGGCAAGAAGGTTTATCCGAAATGAATTTTTTAATTTTTTCACATACGTTTTGCCATAAAACTTTCTCTCATGAAAAGGTTTTTCTTATCGGTAATTCAAACTCCGCACCGCGTAAAGGGCATGCGATGATGAATTCATACTCGTAGGGTAAAAATTTTCATATTCACAGGCAACGATTAATTAATCGAAAAATAAACAAAAAATAAAATGTTACATTCCCACTCTAGTCAGAATTTATTCCTTTTAATGATCTCAGATTGCATTATAATTTAGACTCCACCACTCCACTTTTTTTTCATTTACATAAAAACACCATTCAGTGGAAATATCACAGTACAGCATTCTCAACTTCCAAGTCACGAGGATTCACATTTGCGTTCATTTCTAACTGTGTTACGTTTGAACGCCTGAACCGTTCGGGAAGAAATCTCGAGTACAGATTTAAAAATCCCTGTTTAAAAGCTGAATTTCGCAATCCATACAGAATAGGATTGCAGATACTGTTTAGATAACCGAGTAGCAACGATGCCATATCCACTGCGCGAGGCAAGGGGCTTGAATAATACACATCAAAGAACATGGTTATAGAAAATGGTGCCCAACAAATGATGAACAGGGCGACCACAAGAAGAAACGTGTTTGTCGTCTTAGTTTCTTCTGGTGTGACTCGAAACTCTTGCGATTTTGATTCTGGCCTGTTGACACTTGGTCGTTCAGCAATGTCGTGGTCTAGCTCGCTATCTGGAATGTTTCTGTTTTGAGTTTCCCTTTCTGTTGCTGGTTCATGGATTTGAGGCGGTGATGTGAGGTTATTCCTTGATACCGCAAGTCGTTTTTTCAGATTCTTTGTGAATGTCAAAATGTTGTAATACGAAAAGGCCATCACGGATAGAGGCCCAAAAAAGCAGACTGTGATCATGAAATACATGAAGTACACGTTCGAAGGCCAATAAACAAAACAGTACGATTTTCCAGGAATGAAGCGGTATTCTGCCCAGCCGAAAAGCGGAGGTGAAGCCAGAGATATCGAAACTGCCCATACAGTGGCGGCGTAGAGCAAGGCTTTTTTCTTCGAGAAATTGTTTTTATAAGTGTTCCATTTGACAATGTAAAAATACCGGTTGATAGCGATCATACCAAGAGACATCACGGAAGCAATGAAGGATAACATCGTGAAAAAGCCGAGCGCCACACAAGCTGTGTCACCGAACAGCCAGCGCCCTGTAATGACCGTCACCACAGTAAATGGAATGCTTAGAACTGACACCATGATGTCTGCCGCGGCCAGGTTTAGAATGTACAAGTTGGTGATGGTGCGAAGATCTTTGTTCTTGTAAACCATGATGTATAAACCTAAGTTACCGATTACAGCCGCTAAAGAAATGACACAGAGGATAATTGTCTCTGAGACTGTACCTAACACTCCTAACGACATTTCGAAACGTTATTAAATCCCACGAATTTAAAACTGTGTATTGGTTTTGTCGCTGAACTACAAATTTTTGAGTGTTCAATTTCCGCTCTAGTTCACAAGGAAACAAACTTCCCTTTCTATAATTTTGCTCCGAAACGACAACAAACGCGTTAAAATGTTAGACGAGAATAAACTTTGTGGAAGTCAGCTGGAAAGTCCGTCCAGCAAAACAAGTCGGTCAGAGATCTTGCTGTAAACAGCCTCGCAAATTGTGCACGCCACTTAAAGAATATTTAAATTTGATTTCCCTTCGATCAATGAAAAGCGTAATAAGAAGATAAAAAGTAAAGTGGTATAAGAATTGTGGTTTCCGCTCAATCAAAAGGATTGTAGTCGGAAAAAGGAAACAATAGTGGTAAAAACAGAAAAATAGTGGCTGCCATAAATTATTATAAACGAACTTTGGACCTTCATTCACTTAGCTCCAAAATCGATCAACAAACACATTTAAAAGTGGACTGATTTTAAAAATTCACTTTGGGAAAGTTTCACCAAACAAAGACGATAAGAGATTTCGCTCTGACCTGCTTCGCATTTAAACCTTGCAAGCAACCCAAAATGGCAATTTCAATTAATATACGGTACAAAAGTCTGGTTTTCGCCTGATTAAAGACATATAATCGACCAAAAACAATGGTTATAAAGAATAAGTCTGAATGCGTTTGTGCTGCTAAGCTACGTACCACCACCTGCCTTTAGCAAGGATCTTGGCGAGACAAAATGGGTGATAACCCACTAAAATGCATGTAAGATCTACTGTTTCATGTTATGTAAAGGCTGGTTTTCATATGTCGGCAAAATCAAAATTAAAAATTTTGATTTATTTAATTTTGATAAATTAGATTATTGTTTATAGTAGATTCTTAATTTTTTAGTACATTAGAGAGGGCCACAAATTTATTAGTTGTAAAACTATTACGTGTAACCCTCTATAAATAAAGTTTGATTGATTGATTGATTGATTGATTGATTGATTGATTGATTGATCCCAGATGATCGGGGATTTTACCGTTTCCCGACCATCCCAGATTTTGCCGTATATCGGGAAAATCTGGGATCAGAGTCGCCTTGATCGGCAATAACAGACGCCATTTTTAGTTGTGAGGGGCGGTGAGAGGCTGGAGCTAAGCAATTAAAAGATTGGTAACGAGCTAAAACTATCGCCGACGTCCCCGACACTAAGAATTGGAGTTTTCATATATCTTGAACGATCGCCGACCATCGCAGAAATCTGGGACCCGTCGGGAAAATAGAAACGCTCCCGATTCTCCAGATTTGTCCCCGACCATCCCAGACGATCGGGGATATTTACGATTTCGAGTTTTCATTAGTCGGCAAAGTCTGGGACGGTCGGGAAACAGTGAAATCCCCGATCGTCTGGGATTTTCCAGAAACGCTTGATTCTCTTAAAGGCTGGTTTTCATATGTTGGCAAAATCCCAGATGATCGGGGATTTTACCGTTTCCGACCATCCCAGATTTTGCCGTATATCGGAAAAATCTGGGATCAGAGTCGCCTTGATCGGCAATAACAGACGCCATTTTTAGTTGTGAGGGGCGGTGAGAGACCGGAGCTAAGCAATTAAAAGATTGGTAACGAGCTAAAACTATCGCCGACGTCCCCGACACTAAGAATTGGAGTTTTCATATATCTTGAACGATCGCCGACCATCGCAGAAATCTGGGACCCGTCGGGAAAATAGAAACGCTCCCGATTCTCCAGATTTGTCCCCGACCATCCCAGACGATCGGGGATATTTACGATTTCGAGTTTTCATTAGTCGGCAAAGTCTGGGACGGTCGGGAAACAGTGAAATCCCCGATCGTCTGGGATTTTCCAGAAACGCTTGATTCTCTTAAGGCCCTCGAAACATAAGGCGCCTGTTTGATATACTGTAAGATCAAAACAAAAAAAACAGCGTTTCTTATTCTTACTAATTTTCGCGCGTACTTAATTTCGCGAAAATTTGGGAGCCGAATTTCGCGAGTATAAATTTTCGCGATTGAAAGAAGAATTAGAGCAAAAGTGTGTTAAATTTCGCGATTTTGTCAATCAGAATGTTTTCTGGATCAGTCGTCAATCACTAAGGAACTACTGGAAATATACAAAGGTCTGGTCAAGAGATTTTATCTTTATTTCCTTATTTTCTCGTGGTCTGGTTCAATGTAACTACAAGGAGCCTGAATGAACGGAAACTTTAGTGACTCTACTTAAGAGGTCTTGGCCGATTTACAAGCTCAAGAAAACATATATTTTTTTAACGAGGGATAGTTGCAGTTCCAAACATTTAAATTTTTGTTTTGATACAAACTATGGTATTAATTTTGCGTGTTTATATTTCGCGCAATGTTTTTTCGCGCGTGTTAATTTTCGCGATTATTTCGAAATCGCGAAAATCGCGAAAATTAGTACTCGCGAATATTAGTAAGAATAAGGTAAGTTCTTTTTGATAATTTTGGAGTATGGACAAAGGCTGTTCAAAGTGCTTGAGGAAATACGTATAAGGAAATTGGTCCATCTTACTTTCGTTGTTTTGATATAAAAGGGGAACACTGTTTTGACAGTATCCGCACAATGCCATAGCAGCCATTTCCTGAAAAAAAGCTTAGCGAGAAATAGATGAAACATGATCAAATAGGCCACCTAGATACTTCAATAATTCAACTCAATTAGACTTCGTGTTAACACCTTATTCTCTAATGCCACCTTGAGAACAGCTTTGAACGTTTATTTATCGCCACAAAGTGACTGTACATGAAAAAAAAAATTAAACTATTGGCAGTCTTGTTGAAGCTATATTCAAAGCCGCTGGCGATCTTGATCGAGCTTTTTATCCAATATAAAACAAAAATAATAATAATAATAATAATAATAAATATATTTTTATAGCGCCTATCCAGGCCTGCTCTAGGCGCTTTACAAATGTTTTAAAAAATATATATATATATATATATATATATATATATATATATATATATATATATATAATAAAATCAATAAAAATTTTGTTAAAATTAGCTGAATAAATCTTAAAATTAAAAATTTGCATTAAAAGTAATAAAAAGTAAAAATCGCTAAGAGTAATAAGTTTTAAAAAGAAACGTTTTGAGTTTTGATTTAAAAGAACTTAAATTGTCACACGAGCGGATAAAAACAGGCAAACTGTTCCAAAGTTCAGGCGAGGAAACAGAAAAAGCTCGAGACCCATACGACTTGAGGTGGAATTTGACAGGGTTGAGACGTGAAGAGTGTGATGATCGGAGGGTTCTTGAAGGTTGGTAGTATACGTTACGTTAAAATAAAATATAATAAAGTCCCACTCAGTCTAATGTCTGGTTTGTTACTACATTGTTTGTTACACGTGTAACGTGCATACTTGCAAGCAAAGCTACACTCGATAAGTAAACCCTTCTGAAAGACACGAATTTAAGCTATAGTAAGACATAAGAAGATGGCAACCAAATTGAGTGAAATATTCTGTTCGTCGTAACGTTTAAAGCTTTATAATATTTGAACACTTTTTTTTTGGTGCAATTTCGACTATCAAAATCAGAGAAATTGGTTACGTTTCCTGCCCAAAATTCTTTTAGAAAAGCGCCCCGGGCCCCCTAACAAACCAAACACAGCGTTTACCTCTCCGTCTTCCGTAGTTAAAAATCACGTGTGAAAGTTTAAATATTTCGACAGTTCATACAACGATTTTGTACCTTAATAATGAAATTTTGGCGACACTTTAATTTAGCGAATTAAGGGATTTTTCAAAAAATCGCTAAATTAAAATGTCGCTAAATGCGGATTTTCATGAAATTTTCGAAAACTAAGTGACTTATGTTCCAAAATTTACGAAAAACGGATTTTTCAAAATCGCTAAATTAACGTGTCGCCAAAATTTCATGTAATAAGGTAATTGTTTGGCCGTAGAGTATTTCGATTTTCAACTCAGAAAAGGTGCATGTTGTTGGGAGAGGAAAAAAAAAATAAAATAAAGTTTCTCGCCCTCAAAGCCCTCGATTACTTTTGCGCAAAACAGAATACAGTAAAAACCTTCAAGTATGGACATATTTTTTCCAGGAAAGCCTAAACGGGTTCTTACATAAAGGGAAATTAACACAATTTTAGGCTATTAAAGTTCTTAATAGGTTCTTATTTTCTGAAGAAAAATTAACAATAATGCTAATCCAATTTTAAATGGTATTCGGCTATTCCTTGGATAAAATTTGCATACCACATAAGTGTATATATAAAAATAAAACACTAATCATTCAAAATTACTTCTTGATCACACATATATTTATATCATATATGTGCCTCATATTATGTGATTGTATCAATAATAAGTACTTCTTTATGATTTCAGTTCAACTTTGGCTCCTAGGTTAGGTATCTCCAAAGAGGATCCAGAACGTTGACTTATCTTATTTTCCTAAAAGTAAACATTTTTAATCAATTTTAGAAAATAAGAAACTGTTTCCAAATTTTAGACTACACAGGTTCTTATAAAAAGGGGCTCTTATTAGCAAATTGTAGCTGAACAGGTTCTTAAATGTTAGGTTCTTGCTCGCGGGTTTTCACTGTATTATGGATTGGCAAACATAGGCAATTAGATAAAAATTATTTTAAATTTCTGGCAAAGTAAAGGTTTTTTGTTTTTTTTTTTTTAACGTACGAATAGCAAACTGCGCTCCGCATACCGGTGCCGCTACTGTGTTATTTTTCACGACTTTGAAATAAATGTCATCAACACAAGTTCAAGCAAAGCAAGCATTTTAGATAGTTAAGAAACAATAGCACTTTTTTGATTTCACATTCGTTTTGCCATAAAAAATCATTTCGTGAAAAAGGTTTTTCGTGTCGGTAATTTATACTCCTCGCCGCCTTGGGTGATTCAGTGCAGTTATGCACAGATATATAATTTTCAAACTCACTGGCATCGAACTTTTCATCGAAAAAAAAAACGGAAAATGAAGAGGAAATGTTTAATACATTCCCGTTCAAGTCATTAGTTATTAAATTTAATGATTTCAGATTTTCATACACAAACAAAGAAATACACCATTCAGTGGAAATATTACATTACAGCGTTCTCAGGCTTCCAACTCACAAGGAGGCGCATTTTCGTTCATTTCTAACTGTGTTACATTTGAAGGTCTGAACCGTTTGGGAAGAAATCTCGAGTACAGATTCAGAAATCCCTGTTTGAAAGCTGAATTGCGCAATCCATACAGAATAGGATTACACATACTGTTCAGATAACCGAGTAGCAACGATGCAATATCTACCGCGCGAGGCAAGGGGCTTGGATAATACACATCAAAAAACATGGCTATAGCGAATGGTGCCCAACAAATGATAAACAGGGCGACCACAAGAAGAAACGTGTTTGTCATTTTAGTTTCTTCCGGTGTGACTCGAAACTCTTGCGATTTTGATTCCAAATTCAGTTTTGAACCGTCTCGCCTGTTGACCCTTGGTCGGTCAGCTATGTTGTGGTCTAACTCGCTATCTGGAATGTTTCTGTTTTGAGTTTCCTTTTCTGTTTCTGGTTCATGGATTTGAGGCGGTGGTGTGAGGTTATTCCTTCCAACCGAAACCCGTCGGTTTAGATTCTTTGTGAATGTCAAAATGTTGTAATACGAAAAGGCCATCACGGAAAGAGGCCCGAAAAAGCAGACCGTAAACATAAAAAACATGAAGTACACGTTTGAAGGCCAATAAACAAAACAGTACGATTTTCCAGGAATGAAGCGGTATTCTGCCCAGCCGAAAAGCGGAGGTGAAGCCAAAGATATCGAGACTGCCCACACTGCGGCGGCGTAGAGCAAGGCTTTCTTCTTCGAGAAGGTCTTTGTGTAAGTGTTCCATTTGACGATGTAAAAATACCGGTTGATAGCGATCATACCAAGAGACATCACAGAAGCAATGAACGATAAACTCGTGAAAAAGCCAAGCGCAGCGCAAGCTGTGTCACCGAACAGCCAGCGCCCTGTAATTACCGTCACCATAGTAAATGGAATGCTTAGAACTGACACCATGATGTCTGCCGCGGCCAGGTTTAGAATGTACAAGTTGGTTATGGTGCGAAGATCTTTGTTCTTGTAAACGATGATGTATAAACTTAAGTTACCAAATAGAACCGCTAAACAAATGACACAGAGGATTGTTGTCTCTGAGACTGTAGCTATTAACAGACCTAACGACATTTTGGAGAAATAAATTTCACGAATTCATAAGAGCCCCGAAATGACAACAAACGCTTCGCAATTTGCAAAGTCTGTCTGCATTTCCCTTCAATCAGAAGCGGCATTTGAATAAAAATGAAAGAAGGAATAAAACTTCAAGTGGGAGAATGAAGTCTGGTTTCCGCTAAATCGAAAGGATTATAGTCGAGAATAAGGAAACAATGATAAGAAAAAAAGAAAAAAATAGTGTCTGTCATATCATACACGAAACATATTAAAGAGTGCGCTGGTTTTGAGAATTAAGTTTGGAAGACGATCGGAGATCAAACTTTGCATGAATATTATCGAAGTCCGTCTGCGAGTTTTTCGGTCTAAAGCGCATTTGAAAAAAAAAGAAGTCAAAAACGGAACGCTAGAACGAAAACACAAAACGATTCCAATTTCCGACGTATCTGCTTCATCGAAAATAGGGAAACAATGGTTGTATTGAATGCGTTTGTTTCAGGTGGATTTAATGTGAAAATACAATAATATTTGCCGTCTTGGCATACACGAATTTGATCTTCTTTCGCTTGGCTACGAAATCGATCAAGAACTGAAACAGGTTTAAGAGTGGGCCGATTTTGAGATTGAACTATTATATTAAAAGTTGCATCAAACGAAGACCATAATCTGGGTCGTTCACTACCTCGGCGCCTCGGGACGAGACATATCATTGGTTCGTTAAACAAAAACAAGTCACAACAATGCGCCAATAAGGTTTTCTATCAGACCTCGCAACCACCCAAGTCTAATTTTTTTCCTATTGGTAGCTATATTTTGTAAGCGCCCACCTGCCGTACGAAAATAAGTATAGGCTGTTCCTAGCTTAGACAACGGTGAGAGAAACTTTCAGAGCTTGAAATAATTCGCGGATGAAAAATATGTTTCTCTAGAATTATATTTTCTGTGAGATCATCGAAAGTTTCCGCTCTTGTTCAAGCCGCAAAGGCCACCATTTCATTTTCTTACCACCGCCCCCGCCCCCTCCTCTAAAAATCCTATGAAGCCTAGAAATGCACGGATGATGAAATGCCCGGATGTTTACGGGAAACGGGCGACCACCAGACCAACCAAGTGCAAGTTTACCTAACTACTACAACTCTTTCATTGCTTACGCAATTTACGAGTTAAAAATGGTGTACATACTTTTGCTAATGCTGGTATATTGGCAAAGGCTGCTCACATTGCTCAAGAAAATACGAATGAGAAAATTCGTTGAGCTTGCTTTCGCTGTGCTGAGCTAAGGGAATACTGTTTTGTCAGCATTACAATGCCATAGCAATTATCTGAATTACTGGAATTATCCTCAATTAAAGTTTACACCTTATAGAATAAAAGTGCGACACGTGGGTTTCATGTAATATATCAAACACGAGAGAGAGTGTTTTATCGGGATATCCAAACACCGAGAAGAGAGTGATACGACGCGAAGCGGAGTATTTTTGACGAAATTCGAGATGTTTGGATAGCCAATGAAACACTGTCTCGATTTTTTAAAATATATCTTCTCAATTAAAACAACAGTTACGGAGTAAACGGAGAAAAAATTGTAGAAATCTATGCTAAATAAAACCGGGTATCCAAACCTCTTTCACGTTTGTTTTTCTTTGTTTTGTATGAATTATTAATGAGATTGAGTGAGAGTTTAAACCCGTTGGTTTTTTTTTGGGGGGGGGGGGGGGGGGGAGCAAGTAAAGGGGGCAAATTGGAAAAGTCCTTTGATTGAATAAGCCAACACGCAACTAGATAATTCAATAATTTTAACTTACTATAAACGGTGCAAAAAGCCTGTTTTATTGGTGTCGGATGGATATCGCAGTATAAATACAGGAATAGGGAAGTTTAAAAAACACGGGCCTGCAGAACAGGCCAATGAACGGTCGGATTGTTTTGTTGTCGTCCTATTCACTTCGTGAATACTGTAGATGCGTAGAAGGAAATGATCCTCAATGTTGAACACAATTACAATTAACGGTACAGACTAATGTACGCGATTATTTTCTTCGTGTCTAAATAATTCATGTTTAATTAATTTCACTCCGAATATTTTGCTGTCTGTTTTGGTCTTTGAATCCATTTGACAAGTGGAAGGAAACGACAGGTTTCGTTTGACATAAGCCAGATGACCGCCTTTGAATCAGCTGTCTTCGGAAGACCTCGGCAACACTTCGGAAACATTCGGAAGCTATTGACTCGACGAAGGGCGTCCGACTGTAACGGAGCCCGTCGGAGAATGGAAGGACGTGTTGCAATCAGTTGTCGCTGTTTGGATTTAACACGAGATTGCTTCACGATAATAACTTCTTTCTCTGTTCTTGGAGTAAAAATTCCAAATGTTCCGCTCGTTTCATGGCTGCCTGTGCAAAGACAGAAAACGAACGAGTTTCAAAACAAAGCTAAAAAACGGAGCCATTCTTAAAAAGAAACGGGAAAAGATCGTCCACATGAATAAATCTAATAAGCACAACTTTAGCACAGCGTTGTCATAATGACTGTATGGAAACTGGGCTATTGGATCGCATAGGTTTGACTCATAATGGTACAAAACTGGAGCAGCCCAGAAAAACAACAAGGCAATATCTGGGTTCTCTCACCTGGTGTTGTTCTCGTAAAGTTTTCATTGTTTCTTCCTTTTTGGCGATGGCCTGCTTGACTCTAACGAAAAAAAACAAACAAACAAACAATCAAAAGAGTAAACGCTTGCAGACAAGGATATCAAATAAACAAACAAACAAACGTAGACTACAGCCTGGGTTGCCCTGACAAGTTTTTCTCAGTGATTGTACGGTGTACACTGACACTGGGCAGGGCTTGAACCCTGACCGCCCTCGCTTTAACCATTAGGCCACTCTGCCTCCCATACTGATAGTGACCAACAAAACTATACAATGTACTCAAAATACCCAGCATCGAATTACTAAGGCTCTTATTAGGTTTTTAAAATGGCAAACAGTACAATCAACAAATTACACAGCACAAACCTTTTATGAACTTCGTCCATCTCCTGTTCTTTCTCTCTAGTAACTCGTTCTATTTCCAGTCTGTGACGAGCCTTCATTTCACTCAGTTCAGTTTTCAGACGCTTGTTGTCTTCGTCAGTTGTCACAAGCCTGACGCAGCGAGGGAAAACATGAAATATGCATAAACAGCTCTCCCTCACGATAAAGCCAAACAAATTTATTTTAAGTGAAGGTTGCCACAATATTTTTTGCAATTTTTAATCCTTTTTGCTCGGCATTTAACAAAATTGTTTTCAAGTAAAAGAAAACCTCAACTGCATAGTAGTTTACTAAGGAAAAAACAAAAGAGCTAATTATAAATCAAACATGGTAAAGAGAAACTAGGAATTGGACACTAGCTGGTGATGGCCGTAACCCTGATAAGTTTCAAGTTCCAAACACCACTAGGCCCTTTGCAGAATACGGTCACATGGTTCAAAATCATCCATGCTGGGCCGCAAGTTACTCAGTGGGGCATCCAAAACAAAGGAAGGTGATGCTTGACTGGTGCGAGTCGCTTTGTTCTAAAGCCTGGTTTTCACTAGCGACGCAAGCACAAGCGCAAGAACAAGCGCAATCACGTAAAAAGGACAGTTTTTGACGCTTGTGCTTGTGCTTTCCGCAAGCACAAGCACAAGCATCAAAATGTAATGCACTTGTGCTTTTGCTCGAGTCGAAGCCGTTTTCACGATGAAATAAGAGTTGTTATCCTTGCGCTTGTTCCTGCGCTTGTGCTTGCGTCGCTAGTGAAAACCAGGCTTAAAGGAACAGTGACACGAGAAATCTTCTATGTTTTCGAGTAAAATATTTTAGAATTACGAGGATGCACACTGTTATACAAAATAACCTTTGAACAACAAAAGAAAGGCATGGACTGATTCTTAAAGATGTAAATAAACCGCAATCAATGGTTTTAAGAAATTTTCTTCCAATTTTGTTCCGTCTTAAGGCCACTTCTCTCCTGTACCCAAACGACGTTTTAACAATTTTCAGGAATTGTTAAGCACGTTTTAGCAAGGCCATTACCCTCCGAGTGGATTTACAATTTATATGCTCTTAATCTTGGCGATACTGTCCCTTCCCTGTGTAACTTGCGTCCCAGTATGGCCGATTTTGTGCCATGTGATCGGATCCTGCAAACGGCTTGTTCTCCGTACTGACGCCATTAGTTCTGATAATTTGATGATTTTCTTTATTCCCATCACCTGCCTGCTCGAGAATACATTAGTATTGTTAGGAGAAAGTCGACGTTGGTCAGTAATGTCAAGCTACACACCTGTCAGCAAACTCCTGTCGAATGATATCTGCCACCTTCCCTCTCTCCTCCTGTAGTCGTTTCGCCACTTTGTCTATTCCCTCCACCTCGTCGTCCTTTTGTTTCAACATGCTTTTCAAGCGCGCATTTTCTCCGTCAACTTCGGATAAACGAGCCTAAATACAATGACAATATATTTAACAATTATTCCCCGAAGTGGAGGTGAATAGTGGTGGTTGCACCACATTCACCGACACTGAGGTGAATAACTGTTTTAGTATATACCACACAAGGTGAATAACTATTGGACTAAAACATCACTTTCGGTAAACAAAGCGATGCGCGAAGGCAGTTTGTTTCCCTTTAGATGCTCGGAGGTGAATAGTACTTTGCTAATCACCTTCGAGTTAACCAATCAGCGCGCGCGAAAAGCACTATTCACTTGTGTGGTGTATGCTAAATACAGTTACCATAAAGCATCATTGTGGAATAACGGCTCCTATCTACATTGATCTCCAGGACATTTTGAAGGGGTTCCTAAGCTCTTTTTACGATAAGCAAATGTTTATTTTCGTCTGTGTCTGTCTGTCTGTCTGTCTGTCTGTCTGTCTGTCTGTTTGACTGACTGACCAAAACAGACCGACCGACACATACTAAATAGCACAGACCGACCAACACAGATTGAACTTCACAGACCAACCGACAAAGACCAAGACTGACCGACACAGAACGACCAACCAACTCGCTGACTGTTGTCCCCTGACAATAAGAAATGAGTTTTATTCCTATGCACACATTCTCTACTGTTTTAAAATACTAACAAGTTCCTCTTGCAGCAATAATTGATCGTCACGCAATGCTACTCAAACTGTAGACAAGGTCGCAGCGTGAATAAATTACGGCCACGGAGACAAAAACCAGACCGACCGCCACAAAAACGTTGTATGCGAGAAATCAAACATTGCTCCGTATAGGGTAGTTAACACTTACCTTCATGTTGTTGTATTTTTCCTGCATATTCCTCTCGGATTCCTCCAGTTCCTTCAATTCAGATTCGTACTTGTCTCTCACCCGCCTAAAAACCAGCAAACACAACAAAATCATACTAAAATCTTTCTTATGCAGACACTTGATAGAGTTCCTGTAACTGCAAAGGTTAAAATTCGTTCGCCAAACCTACAGTAAACATTCTTTGTTTTACCTTAGAGATGATAAGGTAGGTTGACTTCTATTTCACATTTAAACAGCTAACGTTATATATGGATACGGATGCTGTAAGTGGAGGGTAGAGTCCAGCAAAAGAAAAGAAAGCAAAGTGGTGACGAAGAATAAAGAAGAAGAGTAGAGTAAATAATTTTTGTATCCAGTTGAAGGAGTAGAACGGGATCCTATTTGTGCAACATTGGGCGCAACAATTTTAGGGGATGAAACATGATGCAATTTAGTCATTGTGTGTAACATTGTGTGTAATGTTGTACCATGTGTCTGGGTCTAAACTGCCGTACAGTTAGGCTACTTACTTGATTCTGTTCTCTGCGGCTCGTTCACATTCTTCTCTCGCCAGCGAAGTCTCTTCTTCTAGTCTTGAAATCACCATTTCAATCTCCTAAGGAATTAAGGAGTTTTAAAACAGGTTTAGGGCCATTTTTCAATGACTTTCTCAAACAAAATCGCAGAACTAATCGCTACAGTTGTAAACACTTGAATTGAACCAATCACAAGTCAGAGTTAAAACGTGACCAGCGGCATGTCAACAGGTTTTACGAGTACACGAGGAACAGTTAAATTTTATAACATCCTCGATTAGCAAACAGCTTAGTATGTCACATCAACGACAATTGAGAGCAGTTTTTGCGATGCGATTGCCTACTGTACCTCGGAAAACATTGTACTATTTTTCTTTCTTTTTTTATTCCACATTTTTTATCCTTGCGCTAAAAATCTAAGTTCTTTGCTCTGCTCTGCCATAAACGAGAGAAAAGAAAAACTCAAATCTCCTCACCCTATCACGGCCTTCCCGAACTGCCTCTTTCAGCTCCCGCTCTTTAGTCATTAGCATGGCGTCCTGAAAAGAAAAAAATAAACTAGATTGATACCAGTACAGTGTACTAAAAACTCTTACCAAGCTACGCTGCACACTATCTTTCACGCTAAGCAAGTGTCGTCACGCGAAAAGACACGTCATGTCACGCAATCTCTCTTACAAAACACCGCTGTCAGTATTTCTTGGAAGAAAAATTCTAAAACAGATACGTTAGCATTTTTAAACATAAGTAAACGAGAAAGTTCCGATGTAATCCACGATTTCAAGAACCGTTTTCAACGAAATTTCGTTTCTGAAGTTGTTAGTGACATAACTACTACTATGAAGATGAGTGGAGTTTTGTTGGTACAAAAAGGTTTTTTTGGCAAAATGTAATTCGAAGTCGTTTTCTTCATATTTAATCCACTCAGTCAAACACTGAAGTTTTAACTCCAATTTCTCGAACTCCCAAGATAATAAGGTGTCCCCAATTAGTAGAGGGGTGTTTCCTCTCGGCTAAGCCATTCTTTGACACGTCAATAGGAAGTTTTTGATTGATTGATTGATTGATTGATTGATTGATTGATTGATTGATTGATTGATTGAATGATTGAAACGTGTTATATTATTAACTTAAAAAGTTGAAATGGTAAGCGGTTGCTGGGGTATAAAGCTGGAAATTTGTACCTGTTTCTTCATGTAGTTTTCGATCCAGCCTTGCTTTTCAATCTCGAGTCTTTCCTTAAGTTCGTTCATTTCAAGCTGCAAATTAAAGAAATTTGAACTTAACTTCAACGGTTCCTTACTACTTAATATCACAACAATCGTCAATTCAAAAATATAAACGAGCAACCAATTGTTTTTTGTACGTTCTATCACCTGATGTTTTCTTTCCAAATCATCGATTGTTCTTTGATGGGATGATTGCATCTCCAGAATGGACTTCTTATGCGACTCCTGCAACATAAAATGATTGCAAAGCAAACAATAAAATTAAACTGAAGAAGCATCAAAAAAAATTCTTGAAATTATTCGTCGCTGGTATATTATTAATGAAATTTTGGTTTTTTGTTTTTTTAAAAAGAATAGTACGGAAAGCGGTGGCCTTGTGGCTCGTCAGGTTAGGGTTGAACTCCGGTTTCTTTTTTTGGGTAAGCGACAAACGTATTACTACTCCTGTGCCCTTCTGGATGGAATGCCAGTCTTTTAACAAGTTACCCCAGCTTTTTGTTAGATTGGCCCAACACTTAGCAATTAACCACGCATCAGGTTAGGCAAAATGACAAACGTTCTTTTTCATACGGTTTTCTAAGTTATTCTCCTAAACCAGAAGGCTCACCTTGTGGCCATCGCTAAGTGACATTGGAACCCCCACCCCTTGCAGTTCTTTCTTTATAGAGCTACTCCAGGTATTGTTTGGTTGTCCTGTGACTTAAAGATCTACAGGACACGCACACTTACCTCCAGGGCTGCTCGTGCCTCGTCCAGTTCCTGTCGCTGCTTCTGAGCCTGCAGTGCTACTCTCTCCTTCTCTTCCTGTACCTCAGCGTACAGCCGCCGTCTCTGTTGTTGATAGGCTTGCTCCTCTTGCTCCAGCTGTTTCTCGTATCTAAACAAAGAAGTAATAATAAACAAACAAACAAACTTAAAAGGTGGAGTGGAGAGATAAAGAGAAAAGTTTTTAGGAAAACAAACCAGCAATGCACTGGCGTCATCAAAGTCTTGCCTGTTCCAGAATGACAGCACAAGAAAGTGCACTGTTTTCGGCAAAAGAGACCCGATGAGTCGCAGTTCTTAGCGCATAAGCCGTGGACACACGAGTATTTTCTGGTGCTACAAATGTGACGTTAGGCTCGCTCACTATATGTGCGTGGCAATTGAAAGGTGGATTTTAAAAAATCGATGGAGTTCGCGCGAGTAGCCACTCTAGAATAGCGCGACGCGATCGCTGAAAAAAAATCGCCGAATGAAAAATCCGTGAAGAAATTCATATTCTTTTTTCGCAACGAAGTACAGACTTGTTGCATCACCTGCGCAAGAATGACTTCAAGTGTGACGATACTGTAAAAACCCCTGAAATCATGTACTAATAATATGTAACGCACGACACTGTGTACTCGAAGCTAAACAAAATCATCGTGGACGAGTTGCTTACCTTTGTTGAGAGAGTTCTCTCTCCCTCGAGCACGCACTTTCCTTTTCTCTTTCCAGTTGATCTCTTAGTTCTTCTATCTGTTGAATGTATCTTCTACCTGCGCGTTCGTCGGCTTCAAGTAACTCCGCCTAGCATCAAAATAAATTGACAGTTATTGATTAAGATTGAGCTTGATAGCGAAAATAATTACTAGAGCAAAGGTTTTTTTAGTGGCGTTAACCCAAGGAGAATTCCAGAAAATGAATACAGTGGAACCCCGCCTGACGGCCACCCCGTGTCAAAGCTTCTACAAGTCAGTGCTCAGACTGTTCAAGCCTGTGATTTGTATTCGAAACCCATTTCAGTGGAAGCCGGCCATGACACCATGTCCTCGCGGCCGTGGAATTGCAAAGAAAAGATGAATCCTTCATCAGCAAGGTTTTCGCACTCTGTACTCAATGATTTTTTTTTTTTCATTTTACAACCACTTAAATTTTTCCTTTTATTTAAGCCCCAATGAGGGAATTTTCCCTGTCAGAAAAAGCTGGCGATTTACGCAGTCGATTGTCGATCGTCACAGTTCGTAAGCGCCAATAATGATGATTGGAAAGTGCCTACGGAATGCCAATTAGCTAAATCCTATCAATTCGTACCGTAACAATATTTCTTTTAAAGAATAGAATTGTTACGTAAAAGCGATGAGAGAAATCCTCGACTTTTTTTTCTTTTCTCCTACACCACAGACGTGAATAGTAAGTTACCTTGGTAACCACAAAAAATATAGTACTAAGTTTTTACTCAGAGCAAACATGCACATTTAGGAAGGAAAATTGTATTTGAAACGGTAAAAATAAAATCATCGTTTCACCTCTAGCATATATTACACAAGAATTATTATGCAGTCTTAAGGCTATTTTAGAACATGACTGTAGGCCTTTTGCATAAATTGCGCAGATTTGAACTCTGGCCGCTTGATACAGTTGACCGGCTGGCTATTAGAAAGTGACTGAAGAAAAAATGCCGACGGCACACTGAATCATGGCGTTCATAGAACTGCATGAATAGGTTTGCCTTCATTAAGAAAGAACAAAAACCTCATGTACACTGAACATTTCACTTCTGTGTCCGCCTGATTGACAGATCTATTGAACTTGTTCAGTTGACTACATAATATCTACACGAACATTTCAAGTCCGTAAACAATGAGTGTTTAACAACAACGGCGGCTATTAACTGAATAATATTTTTCTCGATTTTGTAAAATACGACTAAATAAGACTTATCCGCAAACCAGTCCTCAGTCCCCTCAACTAACTAGAGTGAGGTAAGTGACCTTTAAAAAACTGGCAACCAAGAAACTGCCTTTATAATAAGTGTACAACTAAGATCTCGATCAGTATCTTATTGTATGCCTTCAGTAAACAGAGAGAAAAAATCATTTTTTTTCTTCTAAAAGCAAACCACGAAGGCATGAGACTCTGAGCAGTCTCTGTCTTGTTCTATGTTGTCTATAGCCTGATTATGAAGCCACGGACTGACATATTCGTATGGCAAAGCACTTGCATTATGCATTTTTGCACATTTCTTAATTAACCGTCTTCCTCAAAACAACACCGAGTAATGGTCGAAAAAGTAAAATGATCAAATTCTTGGTTCACTTTATGGAGAAGGCGGACCAGAAGCCGCAAAAAAAAAGCCTCAGGTACCGAGGCTAATAACGACAAAACAATGCAAATTAAACTTGACCACACTGCGTAAAAAAAACATGTACGCATTTTACTAATTACTACAATAAAATTCGCAAAATCTGGAGTGCGTTGCAGCTTAGGTGTCTAATAACAAAGTGTTTGACTAACAAAATTCGCTCGCTTTTTTTTGGTTTTTTCTTGTGACTGAAGAATATTCCTTCTTTCTATCCCCAAAACCTTTCACTGAGAAATGTTTTTATCCAAGCGAATCTTGTCACAAAGATGAAAAATCGTAACTGCTCCCGGAACTGGCTTCGCTTTATGTTTGTAGTGATAAATTTTATTTCTCTAAACTACGCGAGTATAGACCGAATTGGAGTCCACTCAGTTCTGTTGCTTTTGTATTAATATCATAAAATGGCTTCGGCCCGCAAAACACATGGTTACGAAGAAAATGATTTCACACATCCTGCGAGACCCAAGAAACAGACAATCAAGCATCTTTAATTCAAAACGCGAGACGCGAAGAAATTATCGGGGGAGAAGGAAGTAGCTTAAGCCCGTCGCACACTAGCCGATTTTCTTTTTTTTTTTGGTGGCCGTCAAAAAATTTAATTTTGGGTTAGTGTGCGGTGAATCAGACAAGTCCGATTGATCGGGGTAGAGAATATCTGGTAGTGTAAGAATGTCTTGTCGGCTAGTGTGTGGTGGACCAAGATGCGGGCTCGTCGCGTGTAACCAACGAGAAAGCGTTGTTGTAGTCACAGAGCAAGCATCATTCAAAGGCGGTTTGAACAGGAGCCGAAAGAAATGGCTACTGTGCGGCAGTGATGGCCCGAAATTGACCGAAAAAATCTCTGGACGAAAAATCGGTAGTGTGCGGCAGTAATACATGAACACATCAAGAAGCTGGTATGGTAGGCGCGTGTTCATTACTAATATCCCTGTCGACATAAGCTTCGGCTGGTCAGTGCTGTGTTGTTACATAACGACAACTTGAAAATATTCTCGTTTCATTGAACTTGGTACACGTCAGCTAAAATGCGCATGCTATACATATCCGGCACTGCATGATCACTTCACTAACAACCATATTTTTAGGTTCCAGTGCAGTCAATCCCAGACACGGGCCGAAACGAAAATGTTTGAAAATCGAGCTTATAATCTGCACGCAGCGAGGGCGAACGCAATCCAATGCCAGCTATAATTCTTTCTGGGTGACAAAAACCGCAATCAGTTGATCAAACCTTAACACAACAACTGGGGCCGGGAAGAGAACGAAAACTGCTAACTGAACAAAGCCAAACGCCAACAAAGGTAAATTGAAAATGCCGGAGCGACAGCACGCGGGAGACAAACACAAGGGCCCCTCATGAACAGTGAGATCACCAGGAAGCGACCGCACGGACGCAGAAGTGGTCGGAAGAGCCCACACAACATCCAACCCTGAAAGGAGCGACGAGACGAGGAAGAATGGGAGGAGACCCGCCACAGATCAGCGGAACACGACAAAAGAGCGGGAGGTGGCGATCGCAAGGAGGACAAAAGCAGACGACGACACCCGCTGGCGGGCAGACTCCGTGGGGAAGGGAGAAGAACAACGAGGGAAAAGTGGGCAGTCGTACTGCAACCCCGCACAGGAAAGGGAAGACGCACCCGCGAAAGAGTGATCCACGGAAGAACGCCAGGAGAAAGGCAAAGAGACGAGCCCCCGAAAATGGCAAGAATGAGCGCGGACCGGAGAGGAGATATATTTGTTGAGTAAGGTAAAAAAGTGTTTGTTAAAATGTGATTTCTTTTTAGTAAAAATTTATGGTGTGAGCGTAGGAGAAAAGAGGATCGGATAGGTTGGTCGGATAAAAACATAGAACGATGGGGAAATAAGGAAAATATTTTTGCAGGAAGTATTGCGGTAAGAATAAGAAGAAAGAAGGTTAAAGCACCTCCCGGAACAGAGTTGCGTGAAAAAAAACGAGATATTTACACTCAGATCTCGTCGCGTTACTCTGTTACGAGCTCTGTTACACCAGGCGTGATATTTAATGTTTGGCCAGGACTTTTATACACAACAATGAAAAATTGTCCGTGATAGGGGCAGAAGGGAAATTTTCCAAAAGAACTCCCGTTGGAGACCAGATTAACGGAGTTCCACTGTTGTAATCGTTAATACCTGATGAGTGGATTTTA
This sequence comes from Oculina patagonica, assembly GCF_052425735.1. Taxonomy (NCBI): domain Eukaryota; kingdom Metazoa; phylum Cnidaria; class Anthozoa; order Scleractinia; family Oculinidae; genus Oculina; species Oculina patagonica. The sequence continues at coordinate 19,954,718 of NC_135769.1, forward strand.
GTTTCTTCACTTCTGCTTTGTGCTTTGCGATCAGCTTCTGGATGTCGGGTTCCAGTCCTTTGACCGTGACTTCCTTATACGTTAAAAAAAAAAAAACATTTTTGAGGCGGAATTCTACAAAGCATCAACATCAGGCAAAGTGTGACTTGGGCCTTGTCTAAAACTTGTATTCTAGACTTCTCACCTTGATTTGCTGAGTTTTTTCATTTATCCATTTCTCTCGTCTAAGTTTCTCTGCTGCCAGTATAACTTCTTTTTGTTTCTTTATTTCAACTTGATGACTGAAAAGAAAAAAAAGGAAGTTAGGAACAAGAAATTACCAAGGTTTGCTTTACACCAAACAGCGCTGTGTAATTGGTTAAAAAAAAAACTCGTGCAACATGCTTTAACCAATCAGAGCAAGGACGTTGCGTTTCCACTGCCAATCACATGCAAATTTAAAGCCATTCGTCATTTGGTTCACGTGACTTTTCCCGCGCTTGGCACAGGTTGAATCCGTAAGTTTAGAATGTGATAAAGTTATTGTGGTGATTACTGTAGTTTCGTTAAAACATTGTCATAAGAAAGCTGCTCTTACCACATAATGATTATAAAGAAGCCTTCAAAAATGTTTTGTTTTGTATCACAAGAAAATCCCTAAGGTAATAAGAATTCCACAACCCTTATTCTGCTGATAAAAACGGGGACCCTTGTGAAAAACAGATGAATTAACCATGAGAAAGATTCACTTATGATCTCAAGAAATCGCCCGAAACAAACTGCCTTGCTATTTTGACCAACATCTTTAAAGTAAGTTTGACATATATTAAAATACTCAAACACTGCAATTATTGTAGTCTGTAAACAGGCTCCGTCTGGAAGGGCCGCGAAGAAACTGGCTACAAGTCTTTCCGCCCCACCCTTCCCCCTCTTTTTTTATTCCCGCTTTCTCTTCACCCTATCCCCGACCAGACAGACTTTTCACAGGCTACAGTTATTGTAGTTTCAACCTTACATTAGAACATTAGATCATTTCATTTTGAATGGGGTAATTTAACACACCGAACGTAGAAACTCACTTTTCTTCCATTTGTTTGATTTTGTCGCCATACTTCTTATCTGTGCTTTTGAGCTTGTTCACCACCTCCTCACACCTCTCCCCTAGAACCTTTTTGTCGTCGATAAGTTGGTCAATGAAGGACAAATGTCTCTGAATTGCTGCTTCGTATTCCTGTCGTTGAATCGCCAGCCGCTGTTTGGCGTCTTTCTCCATCTCCTTGGCTTGTCGCAGCGTGAATTCACGCTGTTGATTCTGATACGAGAGCGAAGAATTGAATAAATACTTGAACTGGCACTATAACATTAACTCTAAATATCCCTTGATTATATAAGAAACTCAACAGTGATGGTTCGATTTAATAGAATAGGACTCGTTTTCCTAAAAAGCTCCCAAATTCCTTTGCACAGTATTTTATCAAAATAAATCATTTCTAACAACCAAACTGCATCGAAAACAAATTTCGAAGTTCGCTAGACATGAAATTTTACCTATAGTTTACACGGTTCTTTTGAACTTTGAAATTCATTTTCTTAGGCTCTGATAAGGAATTGTTGTTGGTGATATCAAGGATAATTACTTACATCTTTAGCTTTTAAAATTGGTAGAAAATAACGCAATAGGATTTAAATAATTATTCTGGTACTCGATTTTCGTCCAACTAAAATTAATATTACTCGATTTCCTGATGGATTCCGTCTTAATTTCTTTTCTTTTCTTCTCAAACTAACTTGGTGTTTGATTAAGCAAACAGCGGGAAAAGTTCTAACATAAAGAACAGCTACTAACCAAAGCTCTCTGAAGTAGGTCATTAGTTCTTTTCTTTTCCTCTAATTCTATCTTCACCGCCATCATGGCTGTTGTCACGTCTGTAGCTGCAGCTGCGGCTGATTCCAAGGCAGCTTCTTCTTTCCTGCAGTGTCAGTGAGAAAAAAAAAATAGAACAATAAACAGTACCACTTGAAAGTACTGCCCAATAGCTTTCATTTGAATGGTCACACACTAGGGTTTCATAGCATAGATTTTTACAATTTTATTTCTTCTTTTACTCCGTAGCTTTTGTTTTGATTGAGACGATATATCAAACACTCGAGACAGTTTTTCATCGGCTATCCAAACACCTCGAATTTCTTCAAGAATACTCTACTGTGCGTCACACTCGTGTTTAATACATTACTTGAAAGTTAGAACCACCTTCTACAGCATGATAAACTTTACCACATGAAAGCACTGCTCAATTTTAAATTGAATGATCACGCACTAGAGTTTAAAAGTAAGAACAACCATGCTTGCTAAGATGTCTACTTTCGGAGTAGCGCTATTTCTGACTGTGGAACACAAATCGGATTTCTTCAACCTGTTAAGGGTTTGCCAATAACAGCACTTGTACTGCTGTTTGGTACTGAATTTTTTTTTATCTGAATTAGTTGGTTGGTACTCACTCTCTGTCAACTGCCACAGATGCTGAAGTACTTGATGATGGCAATCCACGAGAAATGGCTCCATCCCGCGCCTGGCACGGAAATATAAATATTAAAACACAACTTCAATTTGAGCTAAGTTCTCCTACCTTTTTACACAATGTGACGCATAAGGCCTCAAGGTGTCAGCTAATAAAAGTCTACCGTCGGGCTTAAGTGTGCCATATTGCCACAGGTTATCCCGGCTATCTCTTAGCCGATTAACACTTACCCACTGGCAGGATTAAAAAGTTGATCAAGATTTCAGTTTTTCTTGTTAAAAAGAGTCTTTCATTGCTAATTTTTGTGTAGTTCAAGATTGGTTCACGCCAAAACTGGATGACAGAAAATACAAACAGAAAACCTCACTGAAAAGTTGTAAAACCAAAATCAAAATTGTACGCCCATCCTGGCCACCTTTATCACGCTTTGAACAACTCCGCTCTGGGTGGTGAGAGGCACCATGCTCATCCCAGAACACAACGCTGTGTCAGCGCCAGGGCTGGAACCTGAACCGGTCGACCTGGAGTCAAGTAACTATTAGGCTAGCATGCCTACCACATGCCAGCTAATAAGAAGTTTTGAAAAGATTTTTTAACCTGGGCCGTCCCTAGGATTTTATGTCTGCGGGGGTAAACTCTGAACACTTTTAGTTTTCTTGTTTTTTTTTTTTAGTTAGTTTTCTTATTTTTTTTTAGTTTTCTTGGCAGGGGCAACTGCCCACCCCCCCCCCCCCCTGCTATGTACGGCCCTGGTAACCAAATTTATCTGACTTACCTGACTTATCTCACTGACAGCATCATCTTCAGCCTTTTCTACATCATCCAAGAACGTCAAGATACTCCTGATAAAAAAGAAAAGAAGTTATTCTGTACATGGAACATGGCACATGGGCAAACTATCATAAAGCCTTATCTGCATATTAAATTTATTTTTAAAAGATGTACACACTGTAAATGGCAATAAAAATCTAGTACATTCTTTGTGAAGGCTATTTACAGAGAATAAAACTGTGAATGTAAAATTTACACTCTCTTTGGTTTTTATGACGCTATTTAACACAATTATAACAGCATTTATCACTTCTTCTAAGTTCGGACTAATTTTACTACCGGCCGATGTGTTTTGTCTGACCAGATGCAGTTGTCATGAGAGGGGCCTCAAGGGGTAAAATGGGAACTGGGATTTGCCTATTTTTTCACAGGGAAAATGGGATTTGGGTCACTGGGACGGAATCACAACCCAAAAAATGGGATTGGGACTGCAATTTGGGAAAAACGTAGTCTGGGAAATGGGATTTGGTCCAAATTTGGGCTGGGAAATGGGATTTGTACCCCCCACCCCACCCCCTTTAGGACCCTCTCATGGCACTCTACATGAAGGTTCATTGTGTTACCTTAGTTTCTCAGCTGATAACGCAGCACTGGACTGTCCTTGACTGCATTTAGGACAAAACAACAAGAAGAGATATCAGTACATGACTGAAATGAATCCATGCAATATGTTACCTATATCAAGTGTCAAATTCATCATTCATCAGAAAAAACACACTGAGCAAATATAAATGCCTGCCACAACAACTTCAGGGGTTTATAACACTACCTGGAAACTATTTCAACTGTTAAGGCTATGCAAAATAAAACACTCATTCTCATTAGGATGTCCTACATAAAAAAGTGTGTGTTTACTTTTTCTTACTTATTCTTGTGCCAATGCTTATAGCCTGCTATCCTCACTGTACATTTTTCTTATGTTGAATAATAATTGCTAACAGTGTTTTCCTTACTAACAGGAGAACAAAAACTCTAAGTCTCCATGATCATCAAGAAATCATCAAGTTCTTAAAACCAACCTCTCTAATTTGGCTTTGTTTAACTGGTCCAGAGAAGCATAAGATAGATAAGCCTAGAAAAAAGGATTTACAAAACACACAATAAATATTGAGAATTTTTAAGGAAACCAGCCTTGTTAAAATGTACATGTTTATCAAAGAGTTTTTGGGGTTTAAGAAATTCCCTTAAAAACAAGAAAAAAATAGCCTTACCTTGTCTTGTTCGCCACTTTCAAAATCCTGCCCTGCAAAAGAAAGTTAACAATTTCAATACATAGTTGTCAATCCATAATTGATATTTTATGAAGTTTGAAACAAAGTTGTGAATTTTGAGTGGAATTCATTTTCAAACTTCCCAGTGTCAAAGCAATGGAAATTCATAGGTTCCATGAAAGCTTCACAGAACTGTAAGGCCATCCCTTTCTTTTCGTTTATCGTCGTATGTGTTTTCTGATTTTGGGTCGGTCGGTCGGAATTAAAGAATCCCGCCCACCCACTTTGCATGCGCGCCCAAAAGCATACCGCTTTTGTATACATCTAGTTTTGGATAATTTCAATATTGTGTCAACAATCCAAGCGCACCTCGCGACACGCTGTGTTCGCACCTCCCGCAAAATCTTAGTAATTATTTGATTCGATCATTTATTGTTTCCAATTTCAAAAACTCGTGATGTCGGAGGACGCGCGGGAGCGCAAGGGAAGAAAAAGCTTGCCAAGGGCAGGAGCGAGAGGGGGAGGGGTGGGCGGGATTCTTTAAATAATAAAAAACAAAACAAAAAAAAGTGGATAAGGAGTCTGGAACTAGGAGGCCCGGTACCTCAGCATAATATCCATGGAGCCTGGAAACAAGAAGACATGGATACAAAGTTGACATGGCGGCAATGGAGGAAGGAAAAATCGACGTTGTGGTTAAACTCAAACCAGAACAGCGTAAAAAGGATGAACCATTATTTAAAATAATGTGCCATTGCCTTCATTACCTTCTGTATAACATTTTTTTTGAAAACGCGAAAATATGGGTCAGTCGGACGACGCTAATTAAATTGACACTCAGGTTCTTACCCCATCCACCAAACTTGGGTGCACTGTTCTCCTCCATGGGTAGCAGAGCTGCTGGTTCTTCCTCCAGCTGCTTGAGAGACTCAAGAAGGTCATCAAAGGTTGTCTTACTCTCACCACCAACCTGAGAGCTGAAGAAATACATACAAATACTGTCAAATGTTCTACAAAGCCTTTAGATTTTAAAGAAACTGCTGTGCTGCATTGGTCAGCAAGGGAAACACTTAAATAATAAACAACTCAAATTTGATTATGGTAAATTAATTTCCAACGGAAAATTCAGGAAGCTGATGTTTTAAATGTAAGCCCTTTGAAAGTCAGATCTTAATTCAAACAAAGGGCTGATGCTCATAATGCAGCTTTCTACATGTTTTCTAGATTTTAAATGACAGATCTTCTGCCTGGCGACCATCTAGGTGAAAGGTCACTTCATACAAAGTCATGTACATTGACTATAAAATTAATTTTATGTGCACATAACACACATTGTATAAACAGATAAGAAAATATACAGTTCGAGCAGAACATTCATCTGTTAATGGGATGGTATACTGTACCTCGTTATTGTTTTGTCAGTGTCATCTGTGCAATCAGAGAAGAGAGGTCCAGCTGTAGCTTGTTCATCTGCAGCAGAGGTAGCAGCACTCACTTGAGATCCTCTGGATTCCTAGCGCAAAAAGCAAAACATACCTCAGGTATGTTTCAGGTACAGGTTATAAAAATGACTTATATATTAAATGAACTGCTTGTACATGTATGTGTAGGTATGGTTCTTGGTCTCCACTTATAAAGGAGGTCTCCACCCACTTGTGTGAGATTTCTGCTTATAGGAATTCTCTATGATTGTAAACAAGGTGACAACTTATAAGAGGCGAGCGCTTAATGGGAGGTTGCTGTTTATGGGAGGTGGCTACCTTAAGGATTAACAAGGTGATTGTTCATGCAAGAAGAAGTTGTGCTTTCAGAAGTTGTCCACTTTAGTGACAGTCTGCCTCAGGGGAGGACACCACTAAAAGAGTAGTGCAGTTGGCCACTTCAAGGTTACTGCATAATGAGAAGTGGCCACTTAATATAAAACAGGTGGCTCCCCTTGGTCCTCAGAGGTTATGGTCCATTTAAGAGAGGCTTCTAACAGGTGTCTTATACAGTAGCAGAGGTGTGACTCACCTGGAATAGTTCATCAACCTTCCTTCCAACACTACTCGCCGTCCCAGGTCTGGACACTGTTTCATTATGATTAGCTGGCTCATTATTTTTCACTGCACTGCTAGATGCACCAACACCTGTGCTCTTCTTCCCTTTAGGTTTCGGCTTCGTCACTGATCCAGAGTTTGCTGATTTCTTTTTACCAACTTTCCCACTGGCTTGAAGAAAAACCTGTCAAAAATAAGTGTTGTGAAAGAAATCAGAGATTGACTCTTAAGAATGCTTTCCATCTAGCATCTGTTTTCGTGTCTTCTTGATTTTTGAAACTTAGAAACTGCCATAAAATCTTACTCTTAAACATACTGTAGGTTAAGTCTGCATTTGGGCCTGGAGACCCATTGTTTCGTTCTAACAAGAAATTATAATTAATGCGTGACGTTTTAATACAACACGATGACGTCACAATGCCTTACGAAATTGATTAATAAGATCATTGAAGAAAAACTACCTAGTCGCAGACTTTGAGACACCAATGGGTACGGAAATATTGTTCTGTATTTAGGTATACTGAACCCTGGCATTTGTTAACCATAAATTCTGACCTGTTAACAGATTTCGAATTTACTTTCCTGTGAATGAGATGATTAAATAAAGAGTGAGTAATTTGGAACCTTGGCGACTGATGCGACTAGCGAAACACCCATCATGCCAGAGTTTATTCCAGTTTCTGTAGCATTAAGCATCTAGGAGTATTTTACTCCCCCACAGTTGGGATGCTAGTCCATGACAGGGTTACCCCTGCATTATATTCGCTGGTACCCATTTTTTGCACCTGGATTGAGAGAGGCACTGTGAGAGTAAAGTGCATGATCTGGAATCCAGGGCGCTATTAGTCCATGGTGCCTCCCTACACATAAGTGGTCTCGCAGACTTTCCATGACTGACACCCATTTCATGTCTGTACAACCACTCTTGCATAATAATTATAAAAGAGTAGTTGTACAGGTATGAAAAAGGTTATAAATATTGACAATGCCCCGTGACAGGCAAAGTGCCTATTATTATTTTCTACAATATTTGATTATTTTGATATGCATTTACTGGTAAATGCAGTTTAGAGGAGTCGACAACAAAGAGTGTCAACAGTGCTTATGGTCAGTGGTCGGTCTGGAGGTGCATGCGCAGTAGTTCTCTGCATCGTTTTTGTGGCATATGTTCAGGCAGTTTCAGCCAGCGTTGTTTGCCAAGGGCTTTCTTCAGGTAGTTCCCCCCTCCCTTTTTACTTTCCACATACTTCAATGGGACCAGTGCTTGTTTTCCTTTGAGTGGAGGCTCATTTTTTCAGGGTTGTGCCAGCCATGGGGGCATTATTCAATCTAGGGACTGGCTGCCAAAAGTAGACGCCCCTGAATATTCAAAGTACTCATTAACCTCTATTAATAAGTGATGCAGTTGTTATGCAAAATGCATGCTCATTAATTCTCCCTTCGCTGGTGATGTGCAGGTACTGTAAGTAGCTTTACAGAGAGATTTATGTAGTGTCTCAGATTGCTGTTGCTTTTATTTATTTATTCATTTTTTTATTTTTTTTATTTTTTATTTTGCAAGAAAGTAACAAACCAATTGAAGAAACTACATGGATATCTGTAGCGTTACATGATCAGTAACTGTCATAATTTCATTTCCTTGTGCAAGCAAGCTAGCAAGGCCCTTTGAAATACCAAAATGACAGTTTGCCCTACCCTCACTACAACTCATGAAATTAGTACCCTTTTATAGACAAACGTCATGTACTTTCATCCTGAAAAAAGTACTACTTTCAGCTGGAGCCTCCACGCAGGTGAAATCTCAGATTTCACTAAAGCAGAGAAAGTATTGAGCATGCAAAGAGGTTACATCTCAGGTTAACAAAATAATCACTGTACCAATTCTTCTTCTGCCTTTCTTTGGTTCTCATGCCGTTTTTCCTCTCTCTTCTTCTGTAGTTCCTCTATGGCAGCTTGTCTTGCCAGTCTTGCTTTCTCCTCTCGTCGCTTTCTCTTTTCATCTTCCTTTTGATCCCTAAGATCTTCCTATGAGACAACAGTCAAGTGGTACATAGCAGTGATAGGAACACACAAAAAACTTGCATGTCAAAGAGTTTCAAAAGAAAGCTAGTTTGCAAGAAAAAAATCGCCATTTAGGCCTTAGCCTTAGGCCTGTTATATCCCTAATCCTCTGTTTTGACAACAGGGTTTAAAAACAATGACTTTTGTTATCAACAGTTGCACTTCTATGCAAACAGATATAACAGGGTTGATCGACTGATGCTGAACAACAGCACAAAAGGAAGGAATGTGTTGAAGGTTTGAAGCCAGGCAGGGGAAGGCAGGGGAAGCCAGGGCTGTCTGGTCTTAAATCCCAGGGATATGGCTAAGAGCTATCAACCAGCTACTTCCAGCTATTTCACCAGCTGAAAGAGAGCATCTCACTGGCTGAAATTTCACTAGAAAACAAAGAATCTAGAAAGGCCTTTTCAATGAGCCTACTCAGTTTTTTCTTAACTACATTGCTGAAATCCATGCAAAATCAGCACTGCCTATTCAGGGCTGTGCTCTAAGGGCGCCTGGGTGCCTCAGGCGACTAACTTTTGTCTTTGGGCGACCAGATAATCTTATTTCTTTCATACTAGCTTTATGCTGGGCACCCTGAAACTCACAGTTTGGAATCTTTGGGCTCCTTGTAATTTTTCTTAGAGCACAGCCTTGCTATTATGTACCAAGAGTACATCCCTGTTTACAAGATACATACCAGTTATGCAACGCTTTCGAGTGGTATACCATGGAATATCCCACGTGTCACTTGTATGTATTTTCGCAGTATACATACAAGCCTTTTGGCAAGTGTGTATACGAAGAAAATACAAGTGACAAGTGGATATTCCATGGTATACCACGAGAAAGTGTTGCGTAACTATTTTATACCATGCCATAGAAAATACGCTGACTAAATCTCACCGGGACAAAAGATCGCAGTGCGTGATGGGAAGGTTGAGTTGAATACCGTTGAATATACAACGGCTTTTCTGTACTCTGATTGGCTGTATTTTCTATGGCATGGTATAAAAGGAGGTAAACCAGCCATTTTGTACTACAGACATTTACCTCTGTCTGTTCACTCAAAACCTGTTTCTCTTTCTCCATTTTCTTTTGACTTAACAGTTCCTTGACAGCATTCTGTCCACTGAGTTGCTTCCTGGTTTTCCATCCACGGAACCAACGTTGAATGTTCACCGCAGCCTTTCTACGCCTGCTGTCACCATCGTCTTCCTCAAGGTCGTCAAGAAACAGTTTAGGTATGTCTTCCCTTCTTGTAGTTGACTTGTCAGGCTTGACTCTAGAATTTCCTTCAAGCATGTCAAAGTCAAGTACATTTTTCTCAAAACCATCAGTGCCAGGTGTCAAGTTGTTGACATCATTTTGCAGAAAATTCTCACCAACGTGATTGTTTGTCTTGTTGGTACCAGACCACCAGTTATGTTCCTTGTTCACTTCTGTAGGGGACTGCAGGAAGAGTGGAGGGACTGGTGCAGGATCAGTGACTGACAGCCACCATTCATCAACCTCATCAGGTTGCAAGTTATTCTGGGATGTCGTCGCAGGTCTGTCTGGAAGGGCACTAGGGCTGGCCTTGGCAGCATTACTGTGTCGCTGAATAAAGGGAGTAAAATGTAAAGTTGTTCAACATATATACATGTAGTAAAATTCTCTCGATAGCAAGTGTACATAACTACAACTGTTTCAATCACTGCAAACAATATGATATCCCAAATTAAAATTAAAAAGTTAATTTCAAAATTTGTTCACTACAACCACCACCACCACCACCACCACCATCATCATCATCATCATCATCATCATCATCATTGATCCTTTAGATGCCAAGTGGTGCATACAGGGCTCAAAATAATTTTCGGACAGTTACTGGTCATGTTGACCAGCCAAACACTAGACTTGCCCACATGTCGAGCTCACAGAGCGTGAAGCACAAATTAAAGTGAGCGCGAAGCAATAGCTTAAGTTGGTGAAACCAGTGCAAAATAATTAAACACTCTAGATAACCAGCAGGTTTATGAGGTAATTATTTACCTGAAAAGTCGTTGCCAGTTTAGGTTTAGCTCTAGCCTTGGCTTGAGACATAATTAGAGGGATATGATCCTCAGAAAACCTGATAACCACATAAAGAGGAAAATAATTATTTGGCTTTTCAAAGTAATTAAGTACTGTTGTACATGTACTAGGAAACATTTACTTGGTATGAAGGGACAGTGCATTTGTCAATTAAAGTGAACCATCTGAATTATAAAACATCTCAAAAAATGAAAACTTGTGCCTTTAAGATTGTTGTCTGTAAAGGGGTAGTAGTAAGAGAAAGAAGAGACATAGGTAACCAGCAGCAGAAAAGAGGGAAAAATGACCCTCCCCCCCCCCCACCAAAAAAAAAAAAGAAGAAGAAAAAGGTTCCTTTTCCATTGTGAAAAAAAAAAAAACGGCTGTTATTATAATTGCTAACTGACATTAGGGGATATAAGTATACCTTCACCTTTCAAACAAGATGCTAGCTAGTCCATTTAAAGATTCAGAATTGGTGGGTGAAAATAATAATGAGCTGCTAAATGACAAATAAGTTCAGCAGATGAAATTTTCCATGTTGATTGCATATTTTTGCCTATGCAGCCCACGATAGTCTTTCATTTCCATGCCCAATTCAACAGGGTTCAGTGTTTAGCAGTTCAGAATTAAAAATTGCCAGTAAAAGTACCTTGGCCTTCTAGAAAAATAATCTAGTATGGCAACAATTTATTGCTATTTCAAGCCCTGTAAAAGTTACCTTGTTGTTGCAGTCTTCTTTGTATTTGTAGTCTTTCTTCTTGCTCCTGAGCTACTGCTGGTTCTAGCGCTGTCACTGTCGCTGCCAGATACATGAACCTCATTGTGTTGGGACCTCACAAGGCCTGCACTTCCACCTTGAAAAAGAATAAATAAATAATTAAAATTAAATTTAGTTAAATAAAAAATAAAGATATGATAAAAATCAAATATATACAAAATTAGTTTATTGTAATATATTAGCTGGAATTTTTTTCCCCAAACTGTGCACGGTTCAAAGTCACACGACATCCAACAATAAAACTGTTTCCCACCAAAAGTCTATTTAAGTGGCTTCTGACCGAGCAACATTACAAACTTTATGATGTGAGCAGGTAACAGTGCCCGAATGTTGACCGACGACCACCATTCTTTTAAAGTCTTTGTTGTATTCTATAACAAATCGCTAATAAATAACTGATCCCTTGGGAAACCAGTTAATTTTGTTTTCCTTCAATAAATCTCAATGTTTCCCAAAGCGGATGGGAAACAAAATAAACTGTTTCCCTTGGGACCAGTCATTAAGCATTGATCATTTTATTTTTATAACAAGAACTGATCTCTGGGTGCACAAAAAGTCCCGGCAGGGGGGACTCTAAGATGAAAGGGGTGGGGATGCTTGTCATCTTGCTTAGGGGTGCAAATGTCGGTTTTTTTTTTAGTTTTTGTCTCAGCTAGGGTGTTCCAGGCAAAAGGCCAATAGTTTTGGCTGTCAAGGTCTTGTTTAGGGTTGCACATGAAGTAATATACAAGTATAAATTCTATTTTAAATATTCTGGTATCTTGTTAAAATTGTGCTGTGACAATTTTCACCACAATAAAAGTGGTCACTTTTTTATTGCATACACATGTAGTCGTATTTGTAACCTTACTTCTTTTATGATGTCCAGATTTTTTAGGAACTTTGCTTGTTCCAGTCACTGACAGAAAGTCACTCATATCGGAATCCTATAAGAAGACAAAAAACCACTAAATGATACATTCACAAAAGTTGTATTGTTAAATGGATTGGCTTCTGTAGATATGATCTTAAAAATTCCCGCATGCTTATGTAACTCAATGCATTTGGGGGCATAAACTATTCCCTTATTATTACATTTCAGCTATAATTTTTTTAGGGAAACAGAAAACTGCCACTTGAGCAAAATTTTGAGAGAATTCAAAAAATTAAGTGGCTGATTTTATCATCTTTTTCTAAAGAAACAGAATAATAACCTAGCAGAGTAGAAGGCCAAGATCCCAGGAGGGGTACTCACAGTATACATATATATACATATACATATATTTTTTTGGGTTAAAAATTTACACCCTCCGTATTTTTTGGGTCAAGAGGTGTGTCACTTATTTTTTTTAAGCCTTAAAGTTTGTTTGATTGAATAAATCAGTATTGAGGTATTTAAGTCTTGTATTTTTTGGGGTAACAAATTTTGATGCCATGTATTTTCTTGGGTGTAAAATTTCAGGCTCGTGTATTTTTTGGGACCGTAATATGAAGCACCGTCGGACCCCCCCCCCCCATCACGCCTTGACAGTATACTGCTGAGTACACCCCCTGGGGCCAAGATCATGAAGTAGACAGTGAGTTTGGCCGGCATCTGGCTACTTCAACAACCCTGGTATACACTAGCTAGTACTGTGCAGACATTACAGGGCAATTATATTGGTTCAACAAAAGTTGAAGAAGAATAAATTTAAAGATAAGGATTATGTTCAGTTATACGTGTACATGTTTAGGCATATCTACTAATACAATATTATAATTTTGAATGTACTTATTAATACATTCAAAAACAATTTACTATAGATAATATGTGATTCTTTCATTGTAGATTTCTGTGTCTTCACCAAAAAAAATATCAATCATTATGATTTCCACTACATAGCAGCATGGCCCAGCACATATACAATCAGGGATCCATATTCGCAGTCGTCCGGTCGTCCGAGACGACTAAAACATCGTATGGACGACCAAATGATTACATAAACTCGTCCGCTGGACGACTTAAGTTTGACTTAATGAAAAAAAAAACAATTATTAAGTTTTCTTATGAGTTACTTGCGTCCTGGCCACTTTTCGAAAACAGAACATAATTTGCAACTTTCTGTCGCAATAAAATCATAATTTTGGCCGCCATCTTGGCTGATGCGGTATTTTCCATCAATGAAATCATCAGTATTTTCAAGCTCTCAACCGCTGATATTTTGTACTGCAGCTGCATCCACGAAAACACGAGGCGATCGCATCAGCTGATGTTTTGATCAAAATTTGCCGTTATCATTGGTCTGGCGCTGCCAGCTAAGAAAAAAACGCAATGTTAACACTTCATGGAAAACAAACCAAATATGAATAAGAAGAGCAAAAGCGTTCTTTTCTTCCGTGGTTGCAGTAGAAGAGGCCCTGGCTTTCATTTGTGCCCGCATCATACGCTTCCGCAACATCGCATATCGCAAGCCGCTTGGGGGCGTGATATTTTGTGAAATTTGTAAATACGGCAGAATCAAACTTTATTAAAACAGATCCGTTGTCTTGAAGATTTCATGTATACACAGTGTTACATACATGTGATAATAACAAAAAAGTCAACTTTTCATTTACCTTACCTTGTCGGTCGCCATTCTTCACTTTTGAACGGGCAAGTATATTTTTGGGGGTTTTTTTTTTTTTTTTTTTGCCGGCGGGTGGTTGGGGAAAAAATTATTTTGTTTCCCTTATTTTTCCTTTTTAATTTTTTTTTTTTTCTCCCCCCCCCCACCCACCAAAGTGGGTGGGTGTTTGGTGAAAATAAAAAATTAAAAAAAAAAAAAAATGGGAACTGGTATTATGTAAAATGGATAAAAATGGTTAAAAGCTATAAAAATATCACTGAGCTTTTTGGATATTTTTACTCAATCAGAGAAAAAACCTGCATGATTAAATAGATCAAAAACGTTCAGTGATATTTTAACAGCTTTTTAACCTAAATTTTTAATAACTTGTCAACTGTCCCAGTTACTATAAATCTATACCAAAAAACTGAGAAAACTCTCCATCGATTGTTTATTCAAATGAAAATAGATGTGAAGGTAATACATATTGATTTATCACAAACAACGTTCTTCTCATTCGGAGGTTTCTAGCCAGCGAGCAAGCTCTCTTTAGTTAGCTAGGGGTAATTAGCCAATACGACAAAAAAAAGATACTCAATCGATGACCTTGGTTCTTTCAAGACCTTATAATTAATTTCTCCATTATATTGAAATAAATAAGGTAAAAATAGTCTTGTGGTTTAATCATTAGGCTTAATATCACACTCCACAGGTGCAATATTTTCTATTGATGTGGACACTCTAGATACTAAGATCGATTTGTAAGTATATTGGAATAATGATAGAATTAATTTACGCTCCACTGGTAAAAACAAGACTTACCAAACTCGCAGTTGATCGCGCTGAATATTTACTTCCATCTGCGGAACTCGGCCTGTTAGCCTTGGCTGAACCAGGTCTCTTTGCCGACAAGTTTTCGGAGGAACCAGAAGCAAACGAACCTCGCTGGAGTTTATTATTTTTTGCAGCCATATTTTTCCTCCTTCACTCAACGAATAAAATATTCCTATACAGCGAAGGCATCATAAGACATGTTCTTGTTCACAAAGCATTATCACCGTTATTCTACAAATGAGCTAGGAGATTTCAAAACAACTCACAGGGTCACACAACGATTTTCTTGTTGTTGACAACAAAATTGGCGCTCTCCTGCGACGCCATTACGGTTTGAGAATGTTGCGTGGTTACAAAGCAGAACTTACTGCTCGCGTAGCATCATGGGAGCATGGAACAGAAGAGTGACGTCAATGAAGGGACGAATTACCAAAACAAATTTGAGAGTTTTCTAATAAAACATTGTATAAAACATTTCCTTTGCAGATTAAATTTGAGGGATTTCCCTTTTTTTTTTTTTTTTTATTTCTTTATTCCATCCAATTTGACTGACTTTGTGCCTTAACCCCGATGCATATGACTTGGGGAAACGGGCCGTGCAATTTTATATATTTTTACGCCCGCTTCAGACACTTTAGTGTTTTTTGGAATTTTGTCAAAGAAGAAAAAGGAAAATGTTCAATATAAAGTTGGCAGCCAGAAAAAAAGTTAATACAACAACGTTTCAGTTCTTTACGAGGACCACAATGTCGCGGACACATTGATGTGGACACAAGTGTTTTCATGTTCAGCCCGCGCCCGCAGCGTTTGTCTCGGACACAAAATTTGTGTCCGAGACACAAAGAATGTTTCTGAATTTCAATTTTATAAAAACATTTCCTGCCGCAACAAATGTTTTCCTGTTTTCTCGCCCAAGAAAATATCATAACCAACAATGGATCCCCGTTTGCCACTGCCTTAAAGGGACACTGTCATGAAAAGTCTTCTAAGCACTGTCTAAGTTTTTTTGTGTAAACTATGCTAGAACTGTGAGGGTACACTCGCTGATCAGCAAAATAAGCTTTTAAAAATAATAGAATCGCAAAGATTCCTTCTCCAAGATGTGAATTAACTGTAATCAATGGTTTTTATGTGATTCTTTTTCCAAGTGACACTGTCAAACTTGAAAACGTCGGCCCAACGTTTTTGCAAGTTTTAGGCCACTTTCGGCCTACCCAACCAAAGCCACGCCACTTTTTAACAACTTTTCAATACTAATACAGTACATTTTAGCAAGGCCAGGCCACTATTAGAAGATTTCCAATCAATACCAACATCTTCATTGCTCAAGTGTAGTGTTACGTTTTTAAAACCATATTACTCTGCAAGTAAACAAGGAAGAGATATCTCGCGTGCCTTCCGACTGACAAATACTGCGGTCAATTTCTTTGAGTATTAACAGATAAATCCCCAGCAATAATTCAATTATTCCCTTCACAAATCCTATTTCCTTTCTCCTAGCCTGTACACCAGTACCGCGCCCCCTGCCAGTCAAGAAAATGATTTTGTGGTTTTACAACGGATGTACACAGGCAGACGACGGTCTTACAGGTAGGATTGAGGGATATAAACATCTCAGAATATAATTGTTCTTAGGGTGTCAGTCAGGAGATTTTTTTAACATTGTGTTTGTAATTGTCAGTGACTTGATAGATTGAGAATTTTAGTCGCGGGAATTAGGGAATTAGTCACACTATCCGTCCATCAAGTCAAGAGTAAAATAATATTGAAGTATTTCCTCATGGTTACATGTAAATGAACTTCGATTTGTTTGTAACTATTTTTAGGATGTGACCTTAAGTTTTCTTTCGTATGATGAATGGAATCACCTGATGGTCAGTAGATGAACTTATTAAACAAAACAGGGATATGATCATGGTCCAGTTTCGATATGATTTAATGATCCGGAAATATCGAAGGCCTAAAAAGTAATATAAAAGCTCTTGGTTAGACCGAGTAATTTACCTGTGCCACAACACATGACTGCGCACTATTTGAAAAGAATAAGAGCGTTACTTGGCCACGGCTTATGAAAGTAGAAAGGAACGAACGTAAAGGTCGAAAAAGGAATTTGCACTATCATTGACATGCAAATTTACCAATCTGTAATCTGTTTCATTCCTTAATTTGAGCTAAGAATGTCGCAGTTCATGAGGAGACTGTGTCACCAACACAACCTGTTCATGTCAATTCACTTTTATTAATTAATTTTATTAGTTAAAGGGAATGTTTATGTTTTCATGCAGCGCACTTACGTAGTCGACAGTCATACAGATTTTAAATTCGACTTCCGCTTACGCTTGTAGACACTCGCGAGATCCGCGCGCGTGTAGTTCGTGCGTTAGGCGCGATTTTCACGCCTCGAAACCTAAATATAGAAATTGAAAAATAATCTGACGTCTTCCATTAATAAATAATCTTCGCAACGGAAACTCCATACCTCGGGTCAATGAAACGTGTCTAAACAGTGGTTTTCAATCATCGGTGAATATTTTAAAATCGTACCAAGTTACAGAAACAAGTTCCATAAAAATGTTGTGATATTTTCAAATGTTCCTTGGTCAGCAAAAGTTTATTTTAGCGTAGCACAGCTAAAATGTGTTTATAAACTGTTACAATAGGGTGCCTTTAGTCCGCGCGACTTACGAAACTTGTAGCCCACACGTAGCAAAATATAACTGCGAACGTAATTTTAGTAATTAGACATCGTTGATCGAAAAGAGAGCCAAAAATTTTTTTCGATCTAGAATACAACAACTTCTGAAATCTGGACATTAACAGCTGTAAATTAATCAGTCTGCGAAGACGTGCTTGCGTTTGTATAAAATCAAAACCGCAAAATATGTAAATTGAGTTTTTTGATCACGCCACGCCACGTTGGCGCTGCGTTGCGTGACGCAAATTGACCAAAATAACTTTTGATGTAATCTATATTTGTGAATTTCTCACACCTTGGCATGGCATCCTCTTCAAGAAGCACTGATCGGGGATGTATGTCGAAAAACTGATATGAATGCCAATCTTAAAACCATAAGTGACGATCTTTTGTTTGATTCTGATATGTGTAACTCACGCAAATGAAATCGGAGTGGAACAGCGCGTCGAATCGTTCGTGTACAACTGATTTTACGGTCGAGCTACTCGATTTGTTATTCCGGTTATGCCTCAGCTGATTTGGATCGACAACCGAAACACAAAACCTTCCCTTGGGGCAAATGTCGGTCTTTCATTGATATTGATAAAATAAGTGATTCGGCAGAATTAAAAAACACATTGTGAGCTCAATATATTTTTATTTTGAATATAAACGTCGTAAACAAAGTCCAGCTGTCTCGCCTGATCTGACGGTCGGTTTAAAATTAAAGTCGCTAAACAAATTGCCACTTGAGGATTACCAAGATGAAAAATTTTAAATCCTGATAGACTACCAGCCGAGGACGGAATTCAAAACGCGATTAGGCGAAAGAAAGAAAGAAGCACATGTCAACTTTGATAGATTCCACTGCGGCGCGCACTCGATGAATGGAAAACGACTGACTGCTTTCATAACACAACACGCCTCTATCGTCCACAAGTAATTTGATCGAAGTAAACAGGACATATACCTGGCTTTCGATAATAATTTCTTGAATCACGACACCAACGCATTTCAGAGTTGTTCTGGGAAAACTCCAGCATATTTTCGTAACTGCGCTAAATTACGCATATATGCCAAACGCCTGGCATTGTTCACTCTAAGAAGTGTTGGGTATCAAGGAAATTGTCAACTTTGCCGGCACGTGATTGGTTGATGAGTGAAATCGGCTTGCAGGGGGCGTGCGGTGGACCAATTAGCATGCAAGATCATTGTTTCTGTACAGAACTCAACATCACAGACAACTTGAATTGAAAGCAATTTTAGCTTTGCACGTTTCCGCCTTACTTGCTAATGGCATGAAGAGTGGCTTTACTGTGTTCGAAACTATGCTTGCGAGAATTTTGCCGCCCGAAAGGACCGCTGTTTTCGCTGGTTAACTAACAGATATGGACAGATCGCAGGAAAAATCGGCCATTTTATCGACAAAAGTACACAGTTTGGAAGCGAAGACGGCCAACCCTCGCCAACCGTTCGCCCATGAGGCTGTAACAACAAACCCGATCTTCCGACAACTGAAGGCTTTTCCTTCGCAAACGACACTGGAAAATGGTTCTAATCCTGCAGGCTTTTCTTCCTCAGAGGGAGCGATCGGAAGAAATTCAGACCAATTTATTTCTCCGTTACAAGCGCAATACTATTCACAAACGGTGCCTAGTGCAGGTAAGTTGGCGCAGTTTTCTTCCCTTGTTCAATTATTTATTGAGCGAGTTCGTGCAAAATCGTAGACAACCAACGGCTTTTATGATTTTTTTGTCAACCAACACGTGGGATGTAAAATTGCCCTGGGTCGCTGGATATTTTTGTGAGATTTCGTGCTCGTTCGAAGGGGCGAAATTTGGGATTATTGCCGAAGCTGCATCTACGTAATCGACACTGGCTTTATGCCACGGATTGTTGGTTCGTCTGATATTAGCTGACTTGCAAAGGAAGCGCAAATAACAAAACAAAATTTGATTTTTCTGAATTACAAAGCCAGCGGGTTGTACATGGTTTGTTAGGAACTTGCAACTTCGCGGCGATCTGTGTGCCCTAGCTTGTCTTGAAACGACACGATCGTGTATCGGTTGAAATAATGTGGAATCTGGACTCAGACAATCTATATTCGATCATGTTACGTACCCTACGAGCTAATAGGACTAAAAGCTATCTCGTCCTCGTGAGTTCTACGTGACCAAATGCAATCTCAAGTCAGATCGGCTGAAGCAACTATTTTAGCGAAGATCGATTAATGTGTTGCAATTCCGTAGTTTACGCTGAAAGGAAAAAAATATTTCGGTCAATTTCGAACGTGAAATCGTTGTAAAGGGTGATTCCTTTTAGTTGGGGCGCAGACAATATAAGTGCCAAGTCATGCTTTGAAAGAGGCCCTCACTCGCAAAAGTAATCGTTGAACGATTTTAAAATGCTGCACTTTAGTGTAATGGATAAATTTCGTGTAGATCGTGCTAAAATAAGCGCTGTCTGCTAGCGCGTTGCTCGCGTTGAGTATTTCAAGTGATATTCATCACGACATACATATATATCTCTCTCCTTGTGTGTCGTTATTAAGGTCATCAGAGGATTTTTCTCGTTCTCTACTTCGCCAAGCGTAGGCGAGAAGCAAAACAAAACAAGAAAAATTGCAACAGCATCGCTTAAACAAGGGCGCGAACAGTTTCAATCGAGAGGTCGTTACTCCCTTTTCCAGTGTTGTGGCCAGTTCTTTGTAAATTCACTTCCTCTAGGCGTCGACGATTTCGAGTTGAAACGATCGCGGAAAGCAACGGATGTGTTGAATCGGCATGTCAAAGTGTAGGCCAATGCTCACAGACTACGGGAAAATTATTATTACGTTAATTTTGTTGATAAAATACGATCAAGCGCTTTTCGAGCATTTTGCGTTCCCGCGAATTCGTTAAGACGCCAACACGCGATCTCGCTATATTTGCGCGCTCGTTTGGGCGTTCGATATTCTCTTCTCTTATTTTGGCATTTTTGCTATGTTGTTTGTTCCAAAACGCCCCAGTTTACTTGCTTTGTTTTTATTTTGCTTGCTATTTTTATGAAAATTATGTTTTTAAACGCTGGGCTATCATACGTCTTTGATTTTTCGTCCGGTGGCCTCTCTTATTTTTGTCCGTGACCGATTCGTGTGTGTTCGCGGAAAATACTGATCTTTCGTTTATTTCAAAGAAATCTGTCTTTGTCTTTATCGCTTTAAAGAAGTTAAATGAAAACCTATTTGTAAAACACATCTTACTGCACACAGACAAGTCAAGAACATCGATTTTCAAAAGGCATCTCTGTTCTCTCGCCATGTACAACTTCAACTCAGTGAACAATGGTTTATTTAACGGCCGCTTTAAAAACTTCTTCCGTTATTCTTCACTTTGTTAACCTTTGAAAACTTCGAATCCAGTGTTTAAACTTTCATGCAAAAATATTTCTTAACGAAAAATATTTACTGCTTGGCACAAAAACTCCAAGAAACCGCAAGGAATAACGTCTTTGAAGCTTGTCAATCTGCCATTAATACATGTACCCTTTGATCGCGAAATGAGAGATAGAGTTAATCTTTTCCGTGCTCGCACGACCCTAGGTCGATCTGTTCTTTTTATCTGTATTCAAAGGAGCTCTTCTTCTAAGGTTTAAATGAGAGACTCAATTCACACTCAAATTATGTCAGACGACAAAAAAATCGAAACTGGAAGCTTTCTTCGCCCCGATAATTGTTTGATAATAGTTTTGTTTGAAAAGTCTTTTATCGGCTGAGAAACGCAGGTTTCTTAGAAACCTATCTTCAATACACGGCTAAAATAAATGTTCTGCGCGCTGCGAGCAGAAATTTCAACTTTTGTTACTGCATGCTTTGCGTCGCGTGGTCTTCATAACACGATTCCAGTTTTGGTAATTGAAAACCCAGGCATTTTCAATTTACTCATATAACCATAACAAATACCAGACGATATAATGTTGACATCCGGCCGAATTCATTTACGTCAGCAAAACCGGTATCAAGAAAAAATTTACCCATAGTCATAGATATCACGAGAATATGAGTAAAAATCTTGACTTCTGCGCCAAAATCGTTTTCGTTTTACGCGCGCGCTTTTAAAAAGAGAAAATGTACTCGCATTAACCCGAGATGGTTTGTAATATTGAACTGTGTCTATTGTGGTATTGTAATTTAGATCAAATCCGCACGCATGCTTGCGCAGAAACGC
Source organism: Oculina patagonica (assembly GCF_052425735.1). Lineage (NCBI taxonomy): Eukaryota > Metazoa > Cnidaria > Anthozoa > Scleractinia > Oculinidae > Oculina > Oculina patagonica. The sequence goes on from NC_135769.1 coordinate 19,976,456, forward strand.
GCTTTGTCACTCTGTTTTAAATATAAATAGAATGCACTCTTATTGGAATGCAAATTTGAGCCACAAACTAGCTCTTCTGGTCTTTAATATTTCGACATCACGTTTACATTGTTCGGACTTTTGTATGTACAACATAATTTTTTTCACTTTCCGACCCGAAAAAAAGGTCGGTATTACGACTATCAACTCGAGCGTGGTTTTAACTCTCTAGATGTTTCAAAACACGACAACGATCTATACGAAGAATTCGCTGATGAAGCGACACTGAAAAGAGCTCAGAGCCGAATTCGAGCGTTACGTCATGTAAGAATAGCGTCGTATTTGAGGTTTTTCGTCATTTTTTCCCGGTTCGCTTTGTTTTCACGTGTTGCTAGCTTGGCTATGTGGCTTTGTAGAGTGTTATATCACGTTATCGATCGGCAACGAAAGATACGCTCCTGACATCCAACGATTTTTCATGGTTTTATAACCCGAGATTGAGGTAACTCAATAAGCTTCCTTTTTACGATATAACAATGTCATGTCCTTTCCAGCGCGGTCGGAAGTTAAAGCTAGTCCAACGGATGAGGCACATTCGAAAGAAAAATAACAAAACATTGACAAACGCTTTCTGGTCCTCGGTGGAGCGAAAGTGAAAAGCACATGTTCTGGACGAGTTCGTATCCTTTTACTTAAAGCATATTTTGTTAATGAAAGATTTCGTTTATTTGCGACAAAAAAGCAACTTCCACTTATTTATTTATTTAGTAAGACAGTTCAAGCATTGCTTCAAATAAACTACTAAGCCAATCTGGCCAAGTGTTGTTAAAAATCAACGGTGAGTTAAAAATGGTTAGGGTTTTTTTTTCGTGACGAAATCGAATGCTATCCTGATAAAGATTGTTACTTACAATAGGGAATACGTTGATTTTACGTGTTTCAGTTGATTAGGAATTCCTATATTTTTCACTTTCTTGCTTACCTTTTCGTTAGATCGAGATATTTACTAAACTGACGTTCGTGGTTTTGCGTGGCACGCGAATAAACTCGTGCTCATTGTACTTTTCACTCGCTAAAGAGGATTAAACCAAATTTTTATCTGTATAAAACGTTAAGGATTTTCCCAGTAGTTAAGCTATATTCGGAGTTGCTTAATTCGAAGAGGGAAAATTTGTAATAGACATTGTGTAATAAATCTTAACTTCCACCGTTCACCGTGTTTAATGATGTTATTAAAGATATAAACTGACGTGAGTCGAAATTGCTTAAAAAACTGTCGCTGCAGACTGTTTTGTGGCCACAGAAAATCAAATTTTTACTAGTAAACGTCGATAGAAAAACAATGTGATCCAAAGGAGCTAGTCTTTTCCTATCAAAAAACATCGCTTTTATTAACATTGGTTGCCGAGTTATTGAGTTTTTAATCAGCTTCTTTAATTAAAGTCCTGTTTTAGACCGACCGGCAAGGGTGCAGATAGGTAGATGGTTGCCATAGTTAAAAATTTTCAACAAATTTTCTCTTTTAAAAAAAATTTCAAGCTGTAGGTTTTCGGATTTTAAGAATGGAATCGAGCTGAAATGAAGGATGTGTGAAGATTTAATATTTAGCGGAACACCTTGTCAAACATAATATTCCTGCTGTTTATAATTTCAGTTTCGATGTAGCAGCCGGGAATTAATAACACGGACAAAGTAAATGACCGTGCGTTATAAAACTTTTTTCGAATCATAACGTAGAAAATGTGTTGAAAAGCTCTTTACTGCCTTATATATATTCATTAATAAACGAGGATAACAAAGCAAAGATTAATATAAAGAACCCTTTTATAATACAGAATTCCCGGAGAAATGTAAAATACTGCTTATTTATGTATATGAGTTTAGCTCAAGACGTGTCAACACGCGCGCGCTTATAAAACAGAATTGCTGAAGGATAAGACTTGATGTTAATGCCAAGTTTTAATTGCAAGGTGTTAATCGAAAATAAAATATTTTACCTGGTCTTTGCCGACTTTTACAATCTATTGACAATAAACTACAGGTACTAAGGCGCCAATTGCATTGGAAATGTTTACGATACACATACAAAATTGCTTCTTCTGAACTTTTTCTTTGACATTCTGTGACTTTTTACAGCTGAGAGAGTTTTCCTGCCTGTGATAAACGTATCTTCGAAGAAACGTTTACGGATACTGCACGGCTGGCAAAATTGTTGAACGTGGAACGTTGTTTACAATCCACAATGGACTGAAGAGTGCCACTGAGATCGATTTGAATAAAAGGGAAGATTTACATAATAATTAGCAAACAACTATAGCGCGCCCCCGCTGTAGTCGGAGCTTTATTTGCACGTTCACACTTTCTTGTGCGCGTATTTTTAAGTGGCGTTCAAAAGACAAGGAAAATCCTTTGTCCGTGCATTGAAAAACATGTGTCTTTGATGTACTGGGAAATCATATCGAACTTAGCGATGTGAACATTTTCGTCTGCCTGGAAACATTTTACGAGGCATATAATCTTCCCAAAGTGAATTTGTATGGCCGGACTTGACGCGCCGACGTAACGTTGAAAATTGGGTATGTTTTCGTCCTTTCTGCTTGTTTTATTTCAAAGCAACGTCCTTGTTATAAAACGGTCGACTTGTCTTGTTTTTGTTCAAGAGAAAGGCGGTCTTTGAAACTTGAATTTGTATTTGTACATTATTTTCGTCAGAATGGTAGTTGGTTTTCGTCATGAAATTCGATTGCTAGTTGCTGTCTCTTTGCAAACGATGTGTTGTTTTTCATAATAAGTTAGACCGCTTATTAGTTAAGCTTTTATTTAACGAAGTATAAACGTTTTTCCGTGCCGAATAAGCGAACTAGTGTCTAAAACGTCGAAAAACATGAAACGTTTTTTGTACCCAGACACCGTGTATATTTTACAAATTCAGTTGGCGACAGCCAGTTTTAATTTTGTAGTTTCGTCTATCCATGGTCGACTCTGCTGGATTTATCAGCAAGTTTGACTCGCTTGCTTCTTTTATTCTCGTTATATTTCACGCAGGAACCTTTCATTTTCGATATTTAGCAGTCTAGAATTTTGTAGCCTCTATTTCCAGCCGCCTTTTCGGGAAGATACCGGATTCGATAGAGCGGCGGAAATCGAACCTAGAATTCTGCTCTGTGTTTCTTTTGTTTTTAGGGCGCTTGATATTGATATCTCGTTGGAAACTTTTAAATGCAGTACTGACAAGTGTCGCCCTTTTTTCTCCGTTTCAATTTCCACAAATTTAAATAAAAACCTGCTTAAGACGACGTACACATCATATATAGCCGACATCTGTCGAGTCGAAATGGCAGGCATTGAAACATTTCCATACTCGGTTTCTAACTCAATAGTGCGCGTACAAAAACTACTTCGTTACAGCTCTATATTTTCCGTAGTTTTTGTGAATTTTTTTCTACGAGAACGATGTACGGCTGTGTATTTCAGGAGAAAAGATTAAAAAGCACAAGGCACTTAACTTAAATCTTACTGAAAATAGATTTATATTTATCAAGGATCGACAATGAGGTCGTCTTTTTGCATAACCAGGAAGCGTAAACGACTTGTATGAAAGTCGCTTTTAGTTGAGTAGAAAGCACTTCTTTCGTTATTCAGTCCTCGAAATGCAATTCAATGGCTTTACTGAAATGAGATTTACATTTATTAAGGATCGACAATGAGGTCGTCCTTTTGCATAACCAGGAAGCGTAAACGACTTAAATAAAAAAGTCGCTTATAGTTGAGTAGAAAGCACATTTTGTCGTCGTTTAGTCCTCGAAATGCAATTAAATGTCTTTACTAAAACTAGATTTTATATTTTTCAACCATCGACAATGAGGTCGTCTTTTTGCATAACCAGGAAGCGTAAACGACATATATAATAAAGCCGCTCTTACTGTAGTTGAGTGGAAAGCTTGCATTTCTGTCGTTGTTTAGCTCTCCAAATGCAATTCAATGGCTTTCGTACCAAGGCGGAATAATTTGATCCCACGCCGTTTCGTTGCAGTTTTGCGAATAATTGATTGCATTCAGTCGACCGTTGAACACACAAAGCTAAAAGAAGCATCGAACGTTGGATTACCCCCAAAAAGCAATAAAATAAGGACAGGAAAAAGAGAAACATTATGCATTTGTACGGTAATCAAAAGCAGTTTTAACTCTTTTAAGGCAAAGTGCGTCGTATAAATGCCCGGTTTTCTAGTCGTTATATTCTTCGATAAATAGGATAAACTGAGTATATATTTAAAACCGCTCGATTTAAATAGTCTATCAGTAAAAGTGCTGTAAGCGTTGAATTTGTTTTATTTATTTTCGAATGTCTGTTTTTTTGTGTTACCAAAACAAATTTTCAACACATTATAATTTGGACGTAGGATGTCTCTAGATTTTCTGTTTTTGTTATGCTAAAATCGACATGGTGAATTCGGTAATGGAAATTTTAGAGAATTTATAACGAACCAAAAAAACGTTTCTTCAATTTAAAAAAAGGCTCTATCTTAATTGTTCAATAATCCTTTAATTCCAGTTTTTGTGAACGGAAGCTAAGAAAAACCATTAGCTTGTCGTGAAATCAGTTGGAAAATCGTTATTTTTACGCTATTATTTTTATTTTGCTTTACAAAAAAGGCAGAAATTATGATTTTCCGTTTACCGTCATTTTATTCTTAAAAAAACATACCCTGCATACATGTACAAACCGCGGGTTCATCGATTGAAGTCATTTTAATTTAAACGAAAAAAATATATTAGTTTAGTTCCGTAAAAGTATATCTTTCTTGTTGCATGGCTAAATCGAGTGGCGATTATTAAGTAAGTGAGTGGTTTCATATGTTACTTCACGACGTTGCTTTAATTTTGCCGTTCACTATTACTTTCCTTGTATATTCTCTGAGCCTCATTTCGAATGCATTCAAAAACTCAGTTGTTTATCTTGAACATTTTATGTTTTAACACTTGATTCTTATCGTTATTTTTGCGACAGAATTATTAATACATCCGCAATATTCTATTATTTAGACTTACAACATGCCATTTCGCTTGCATTTCACTATTTCTCCAAGGAAAAATTTCTATCAAACTAAGATAGCTCATTTTAAGACAGCCTAAACAATTCTTTCTTTCTTAGAGGTAAAACAACGGCGATGCTCTCCAATTTTTTGTCGATAGCTAACTCGAAACCGGACAAAACTCTCGTCACGTGCCTTGTAAGTCTTTGTGACCCCTGGCTTGCGAAATCGCAGCCGCCATTAATTTATACCCAAGATTAAAATGATACGCCACTAGTCAATGTTATTTATTTCCTGCTCAGGTGAAACAAAAACTGTACTTCTTGTAAATAACAATTTGCTGTGAGGTGGTACGAATTTCCCGACATTGCATTGCGTGTGTTCCGAACCATTCATTCTTAATTGAGGTCACTTGGACCAACTTAAATTACCGAAAGTCATACGAGTTCTGTTTGAATTGTGCCTTAGTACATTTAACAATAGTCTTTTGGCTCATCAAGTTTCGTCACGAGAAGGTATTTTTTTCGGTGTCTAAGTAAAGAAGGAATTTTCCTCTCCAAATTGTAGAATGTAAGGCGACACGCAAAACATAAAGTGGCGTTTGTAAAATTAACTGATTTCAGTATTTACTGCTTGTCCACTGGTCAACGTTAAGAAAGTATCATTTTCTGATATGAGTGAAGCTTTTTTTAATATTTTGGGCAGTATTTCCACGCGTGCACTGTTGCATACAGCTTACTGAATGTGTTTATTTATGTTTTGCAATGTTTAGGGAGACCACTATGATTTCGTCTACGTAACAAAAGAAACAGAATTTATCTAGTAGCCATCTTTTGTTGTTTGAATTCGCTCTATGAAAGAAACATGCATTTTGGAATAGTCTAGAACACTACCTGGTGAAATTGCTAGCGGTGTTTTGACGTTCGCCGTAAATAAAGAAATGTGATGCACATGAAAGGTTTTTTGTTATGGTTTTGTGGTTTTTAAACAGCAATAATTCAAGTACAGTGTACTACACTGAACTTTGATCGTGCAGTCAGTGAATTATCCTAGTTCTTGCGTAATTCGCGTTTTTCGTGGAAGCGATGTGATATATTGAACGTTTGTGTTTAACCGATGACGGATTAGTCGCCAAGCTAAACAAGGAATTGTTATGGTAAAGCATATTTTTTTGGCAACGTAAGAGGCAATAATTAGCAGTATCGGCACGTTCATTGTGCGCGTTGTGAACTCGACCTTAACAGTAAACAAAACAGTCTCTATATAAACAAAAGGATTATGGTTTTCATGAAGACGAGACGTTTTTGTCGTCTTTAAAAAAATGTCCTGCCTGCTCGATGGTTCTTGCCAGTACTGCTCAAAATGTAAGCTGTAGATTACGATTTGTTGGCCCATTTCATATACAGTAAATAAATTACAACTCAGTAATTTTGCCATCTACGTTATAAACAGTGAAACCACGACAAAACAGAAGTGCCAAGAGACTTTGAAAATTCACTGTGACGGGGGTTTAATGTTATACCGGAGTTCTATTCCGATTAATAAATTTTACTGCTTTTAACTTACACGTGGCTGAAGAACTCGAAATATCATTCGTTATACCGGCAGGGGACTTCGTTATAGCGGGGGTACTACTGTACAAAATGATCTTAAAATAGAATGACAACCTCTTAATTATGATTTGAAATGAGAGGAAAACTGAAAAGAAATGTCGGTAGCAAGTTAGAGAAGCTGTAAAGGACCTAAACAACGAAAATAAATTGTAAAGGACTAATTTTTGCCAACGGGCCCACAAATAAGACCTGTTTGTATGCGATCGTAGACTGCATATGCAAACGTTCGGAGTTTGCATTCGCTAGTAGCGTCGTTGAATATTCTTACTTGTAGTACATACTGAATTAAAGAAAGTGGATAAGAATAAGTGACAATAGAGTGACCTGGTCATAACAACTTTAAATGTATTGTAGTTGCAGAATACTTTGCAATTTATTTCACGGAGTACGTAAGACATTTATTTTATTGCTTCCTTCCGTCTCGGGATTTTATTTTCAGGTCCATAGATCGTCATGTGTGGATTGAGAAGAATTTTCTCCGGTTTTTCACCCGCCTCAAAACTGACCAACATTAACATTTGAATTCCAATTGTCGTTTATTTTTAACTCTAAGCCGGAATGAATAGTTTAGTGTCGTCATTAAAGGAGCCGTATCAGACAATAACAAACCAAAAATAAAAGAGAATGGTTAAGTTGAGGTGGCCTTTACATCTACGAAATACAAGACTTGTCTAAAGCCCGTGTCAGCCCGTGTTAAAGCAGAGCAATTTTATTTGTAACGGCGTTGCTAAAACAAAACCGGCGTTTTGTTGAGTGTGTTACAAAATGCTAGGGCAACACATTTGTTGTGACTGTTGTCTAAAAACGAGGACGGAAGTTCTACCTTTCGTCATGATAATGCGTCACCTCGCAACGTTACCAGTATTCTCTTTTGTGTCTTTCGCTCCAAGAGTCGATCCTAGCACGACATTAGCCTGTGTGCGTCCGCGGTTTTTTTTGGGGGGGGGGGGCGACGACATCTTTCATTGCACGGAATTGAATCGGAAACTGAAATGACGAGCACTGTTGTTACAAAGGGATTATGTTCATGACCTACGTATACTATTACAGTTTTTTTCAGCGTTTTTTAAGAAGGGGATTTTGAAGAGCAGACTAATTTGCGCAACGGAAAATTAAAGATATGCAGATACGAAAAGAAAACAGCTAAAGAAATAGAACCTCTTTTAGCTATTCAACCGAAATTATTGCTACTGATTATCATGTGGTTTTAACGTCATGTGGTCTGATATCCGGTCCAAAATCTGAAATAAGCTCTCTCGCCATCTAAGTAATGAATAATTACTTTGGTCGCTGTATCGCTTCAGGTTCTTACGATTCGAATTTTTCTCTGAGAAAGAAATTGCCTGTTTGCTTTTTTCTGCTAAAAAGTCGTGCAACTTGGGCTAACCAATCAGAACAAACGTGCTATGTTTTCAACCAATCAGAAGCAAAGCCAAAACCAATCGTGACTTGGCTTACGGGCGTTTTCCCGCGCTTTGCACCGGTTGCACGCTCTTGCTTCGGATTCTCATTGGTTGTTTGAGTTTTTTACGTGGTGATTGGCCAGATACGGTTACTTTTATTTTGGTTTTGCAAAAGTCTCAGAAAACTACTCCATGCAATTTTTAGGGTCGGATTAGAGTGTTTATTATTTATATTAAAATTGAATGATACTGCTCCGATACGGTTACTTGGCAGAAATTTGCTAATAGCCGTTCTCTAGTGTTTGAAGAACTTCTTCCAGTCAAAGCTGTGACAAGCTATTTTTGTTAAGTTTTCTTCCTCATTTCTTACCGTCCTATTTCATATCTTTCAGCGCTCGGTATGAGTCTTCCATACGTTGGCGGGATGATCACGGGACAAGGAATGGACCCGCGGGCTCTGAACGCGGGAAATCTGCTTTACACGTACGGTAACCCGGTCATGAGCTTCCCAAACTTCGCTGCTGGTTATGGACAGGGACAGCGAGTTAAAAACAGCGAAGAAACAACAACGTCTGACAAAAACACTAATTCGTCATCTCAGTTGAGGTAAGTAAAATAAAAACTAGTTGGAGATCTCTGAATTGTGGTCTTGCAGGGCAAGACAACAATTACTTGTACGATGTGTTGGCCCGATTTGTTCCAGGCAAATTTAAGGCCAGTTTACACGGTACGATTTGACGGCCCGATTTGTTCCACTGAAGCAAATCAACACGCTGCGATTCGTCGGCCCGATTTTCTTAGCCTTATTTGAATTGCGAGGATGAAAATTGGCCCGATTTCTAAAATCTGTGGCACGAGATTATTAAAAGTCGGGCCAACTTTTAACTGTGCACTCATTTTCCTATCAAATCTGTGCCGACATCGGGCCGTGTAAACTGGCCTTTACTCTCATAGTGCCTCTCTCAACCCAGGTGCATGTATAGTGGGTCTAGCCCGAACTTAAGACTGAATTCTTTATTATGAATGAATGCAAAGAAAAACAGGCCCAGAAACATACAGTAAAAACCCGCGTATAAGAACAAGTGGATTAAGAACACCCAGGCCTGATTTTAGAAAATAAAGTACCATTTATATAAGAACACATTCAGCCTGAAAAATGAAAGTTGTTCTTATATGGAAAAATATCAAAGATCAACACTACTTTTCATTGCACACATAATAGTTCCACCCCAATTACAGTACAGTATTGCCTTGATTTATCAATTTTATTAAAATTAAAATACAATTGTGTGCATATATATTGATTTCATCTATTGGTAGCCTAGTATGTTCCTTATTTTAAGAAACTTTTTTTAAGAACACTTACAGGCTGATTTTGCAGATTATAACCCTTTATATAAGAACCAAATCAGCCTGAACCGCCAAAATAAGTGTTCTTATACGCGGGTTTTTACTGTACGTCTTGACTTACAATTTTCTGTAACTTACTGCAATGAAAACTAATTACAAACTATAACAAAAATATGAAAAACAATTAGATAAAATTGAAAAGGCATCTTAAACTTTCCCTCACACTGTAACACTACTAATAACTTATTTTCCGTATAATCGGGCATGCAATATTTAATGAGTCATTTTCATTAGGATTTCAGGTTTAATTTATAATACCAGTGAGTGTGTCACAACGGATATCCGTGAAACGACAATTCTAATCACATGTTCGCGATGAAAGGATCTCCCGCAAGGATATCCATAACGCGCTTTATACAATCATGTTTTTATAATGAATTGTCGTACAGTGGAACCTCGATATAACGAAGGGCCAAGGGACTGGCAAAATCTGTTCGCTATATCGAGGTTTCGTTATATCGAGGTTCTTTTCCATATATTTTGCTATTACTGGGACGAAAAATATCGTTCGTTATATCGAGGACTTCGTTATTTAGAGGTTCGTTGAATCGAGGTTCCACTGTATTGTGTTTTTTTAGAATTGTTGTCGCGAAATATTATTTTGCAGCTTGCTCAAAATAGTTTTAAACGTCTATCCAAATCGAAGGAGAAAACGGACTCTGTAAAGCATAAGTCCTAGATCGAAGGACTGTTTGTACAGAACTTCCACCCCTTCCGCTTAAACATCTCGACCGAAATCCATTTAGTCGTTCTTAGTCGCTCGTTTCGCCCTTACGTTCTCGTTGTCTTGTTCAAAACCTTTGTTTTCCTTATAACCGACTTAAAAGAAATTTTGTCAAATATTCGCTATGAAACTAAATTTTTGCAAAGAAATTAGTTCTATGATTCTAAATGACAAAACCATAGCTTCATTGCAGCCAAATGTGTCTCCCGGGCGTTATAATTTAAAGTTACAAGCAGACAAGATTATATATCTTCAAAAAACCCATATCGCAATCCGTTTGAATCTTCGACACTTTTGGCCATCTGTACCTTCTTTTGCAATTGTTGTATTATTTAAATATTTCTTCACTGTTTTAAGAGGTTATTTTATATATTTAAACGAATTTGATGGTCATTTCCTATGCCTAAGTTTGGTTAAAATCCGTTACACAGTCCCTTTAGAGACTCTGTTTTGCTTACTCTTATATAAAACTACTGCTGCAGCTGCTGAGCACTGGCTGCTTACCCGAAATTGGTATCAGAAATGTTTTTACCCTGTACATTGAACATTTGTTAAATTTTGTTTGCCTTGGTGCTGAATGCGGAAGGAATAATTATTTAACCCACGCAAGGCAGAGAGCACGCAAATTTAACGCGTTCTTTCAAAATAGTCTCTTCGAATATAACGTCATGAAACAATTAATCTAAACTGCTTATTCCTCAAAGTTAAAACAGCAATGAATGTTTTATACTGTCATGTCTATGATTTCTTAGTTTGATTTGTCAGGGACACTTCTTCAATTTGAAAATTTATCTGCATTTGTACAGAGTTGTAATAACCTTCCATATTTTTACCATGGGAACCTTTCGGATAACTTCAAAACACAACATTAATTGGTGTAAACTGAAAAGGAATATACTAAAATTGCAGCCAGGATTCATTATTTCATGAAACTGAAAGGGGCATAATATTCTTATTCTATATACCGAAGCTTGGGCATAGCAAGCATTTTCAAAATTATGACTTTTTAAAAAGTATAAAATCAACTAATAATGTTAACAAAACGCTTTTTTGTTTCTGGGACTCTGTCAGTGTTATGTTGTTCTTTGGCGGCCATTTTGTGTACTAAATCCTCTATTTTTACATATCATTCCGCCAATTATATCGTAATCTTGGTCGTTAAGAATATTCTGCCTTCGAAATTTCCTCAATTTGTTTAATTTGACACATTCCGCAGTCTCCAAATGTTTGTTTTGTCTGTATATAAGAAATATTTTTCGACATAAAGTGAATATACAACACAATTTTTCATTTGTCTGTGATAATTTGTGTGTTTTGTATGCACCCAGATTGTTCTGACGTAATTACGCGGAAACAGGTGAATTTTGCGGTGAAAAAGAAGAAAAATAGCTTCTTAGTACGAGGAAGACGTCAACTAATATTACGAAAATAGGAAACAGATTTTTCTAGTGGGTCTATTTTTGTCCCTGGATTCTTCAGAAGTAATTAAAAAAGATCACATTGTCATTTGTTTTGGAGCGAAAAATAACTTAGTTTACAGTTGTTATTCCGATGGCCGATTTTATATTGATAAGACTGGACAGAAATAAGAGAAAACTGAAGGGACTTCTAACACAGAAAGGTCTTCCTTGTTTCGTAGGCTTTCGAAACTAACTTAGTGTTCGGACACAGTGGCGTTTAAGCTTCCGCGGAAAATGTGAACGTCACTTTCAAGAACTGTAGGAGTAAACAGTTTTACGGAAATCGTTGATTCTCGTTGAAATTTCGCGCGCGCAACTAATGAGGCGAAACGGTGCTTTCACGAAAAATGACGGACGACAAACGCGGTTGTTTTAGCCGTTCGGGGAAGAAAAACAAATGAGGCGCTTAATCCCGTTAACTAATAATATCGTGCAAAATGAGGGAATTTAATCAAGATAAACAGGTTTTCATTCTTTTTACCAAATAAAAGTTCATCAGTTTTGTTCCAATCTTTGTTCCAGACCCACGGAGGCAACTCGTTCCTCTAAAGAGCCCATGCGAACGGAAAGTGTTATTAAAACGGTAACAGACAAGCAGGAGGCCACAAAGAAATCAAGTGAGCCAGACAAAAGGAATGCAGGTGACACGCAACACTCAAATGCTCCGTTGAGGTACCCTGATAGAGGGAAAGGAAGCGAACTGGGCAACTCAGACGATGGAAAGAACAAAGGGTTACCATTGCGTGACACTCCATTGCGTGACACTCAAAGTAACGAGGATATGTCTCGCCGTGACAAACAGTCGATCATAGGCGATTATGATAGGACACGTGATAAACTGCCCAAAGCGAAGACTTTTGAACATTTAGCAGTTGATTCCGGTGGAAATAAAAGGCCTAGTAATGGGCTGAATTCTCGGATTGTTGAAAACGGTGGTGTGACGTTTTCTTCACACGAAAAAAGCTATACTACATCCGAGGCGCGCTCTTCGCCGTATCCCGCAAATGAACCGCCAACGCTTGTTCCGTACCACAACGCTTTACCTTCTAGAACGCCTTCAAGTACAACGCACTCAAATGTCCCTTGCACCATGCCAAAACTTACACCTATTGCGCCGCGCATTAATAACGGCTCGCCGCTCACCGTACCTTATTCTTCCGAAGCTGAACACCTAAAAGGCTCATCTTCTTACGGGGCATGGAGACAAAACTATCCTTACCCTATAAACTCTGTATCGTCTGCACCCTCCGGTGTTGTTCCCTGGACTACAAATTACCCTAGCAAACAACCCCAGGGGGATAGGGTAGACGAAAGCAGTTGGCGAACTAAACAACCCCCGCGTGAGGAACGTGACGTGAATAGAACAAGTGGTTATGAGCATGCTCAGAAACCTGTTGCGAGAAACTTTTATCCGTTACAATCATGGGAACGACCGCCATATTACGGAACCCTTCCGCTGCAGCTACGCGCGACCGGCGCTGACAAAGGTTTTGGCGGGAAAGACGTTGAAGACGATTCCCGTGATGTACCACGTGATTCTTCGCGCGAAGGCATGACATCAAGCGAGCAGACACACGCTAGACTCACGAAGGGCGCTTTAAAATTCGGTGGTGGACAAGCTAATTTACGAAAAGATACTGATCTTTCAAGCTCAAAGATTCCGATAAGTGCGAGCCATGAGGAAAATCAAAGAAGCCAGCCATTTGTGAACAGAAACGAGAAGTCTGTTGTCGGCGAATACGTTAAAGACTACAACAACAAAACTGAGGACGGGAAAGGAAGTTTGGGAAACGTCATTGTTCACAGCAAAGAATTAGGATCTTACCGACTGTCAGTCGAGAGGCGAGAAGGTAATCAGAAATACAAGTATCCAGAAATGGCTAAACCTTCAAGAGTGGAAGAAAACAGACCAACGAGTGGAAGTTACGGTAATTACGATAGCCGAGAGCAGAGCGAGACAAACTTTATGGGAGTGCCACGCGCGGAGCTTAGATCATCTGCTAGAGAGGACAAAGTAAAGGAGGGCGCAGATCGCGCGAGGCCTGTTGATCCCACGCGCGCTAATGAGCAACACGCGGGACGAAAACCGGAGTCACGAGACCTCCCAGCAGTGGGCGATGGTAAAAAGAGTAATGACCGAAACAACAATAGCACTGCGTTGGGCGCGTTTCCTTTCTTTAAATATGGCTCGGGTGGTTTTCCTTCGGTCGCTAACGGAGAGCAAATGAGATACCATGAGCGCAGCGGTGCTGTGAGCGATGATAAAGTTTTTGTTCCTCCGAACGCCACGATCGAGATGTACGAGAGAAGAGAACAGGAGATGGAGAAGAACGGATTCAAGAAAGCCGATTTCAACGCCTACGCCAGAAACATGGAAAGTAATCATAGGTCGAATGCAGCCGACGAAAGCACGAAAAGGAACGATGAGAGACGAGGTGCGTCGAGACGGGACGAAGCGAAAGCGAAGTTACCAACGGGGCGGTTTGAAAACGAGAAACGGAGTGAAACAGAAGAAATCAGTTCGGACGAAAATGACGATGCAGCAAGGCACGCGTCAAGGGAATCGGGTTCTCCGGAAAAGAGAGCTCAACTTCGACCTCCCCAATCTTCAGATAGAACCGTCGTGTCTCCAGCGGCTGGCGCTGTACGGCAGCGTCGCATGTCATCGCCCTTATCTGAACAGAGGAACACTTCCGTGCCCAATCCTTACGGAGCATCCTTCGCGCCCGGCCTTCAAAACAGAAGAATCGCAAACGATGGTAGTGAAGGCCATTCGCGGGATTCTGCTGTAGAATCCGGTTTGTCAGGTTTAGGAAATCCAGCTGCTGCCCAATTTCTCAGAATGGATGGCGGTGCATTTAGCAACCCGTACTTTGCACCGTTTCTTGCGGCGCCCCAAGGAATGCCAGAAGCGCCGGTTATGGTGTTCGATCCATCGCTTTACGGTGCGATGTACCGTCCACCCATGATCGAGGCCGCCCCACCAGGGATGTTTCCACCTGGAGCGTTAGCAGCTGATCCAGTGACCGGCCAAATTATGATGATTCCCTCTGAGGCTTACATCCCAATGGGTAAGAATATTGTACTCCTTGTGCGCAGAGGGATAAGTTCGGACGGAAGGGTGGGGCTAGATGTTTGCATTGAAGAAAGTAAAGGAAATATAGAGAAGCATGGAAAATTTTTTGTTGTTTTTTTTTTTTTTGCAAAAATGACTCTCTGTAAAATTGACAGTGAGGGAATTTATGTTGAATTGTATATTATCAAGATCCTTTTAATTCAATTTAGCGCCATTTTTGCAACGAGGAAGGTGGTTTCTTGTAGCAAGGCGGTACGATTTAGCATTCTCGCCTGCAATTTCTTGCTTACTAGCTTATTGCTACTCAAAATAGGCGAATGTACATAAGTTAAGAGTTTCCTTGATTTTCTTCTGTAGATCTCAGATGTATTTCGGTAAAATATTCGTCATTAGCAGTTATGAACCACTGTTAGTTGTGTTATGTAAGGATACATAGTTAATGTTAAACGTCAGTTAGTGACCGTAGCGGAATGGAATCTTTACCTCAAACGGCGAATTTTCTTGTACCGTAACTGGGTTAGGTATTGGTTTAATAACCGGTTTATACATAGTTAGCCGCACTCTAGCTCAGTCCCGCGTTATAAATGTTGTTCTTTTTGTCCAGTTGCAGCCGAGAATGCGGCGTTCATGAATCCCATGATGGACCCCAGGTATCCGAGCATGTGGGGAATACCTGGAGCCTGGGACGAGGCGCAGTGGCAACAGTTTTACCAAATGATGCAGCCATTTCAACAACAACATAAACAACAATCAGCAGCAGCAGCAACAACAGCAGAGCAACAACAACAACAACAAATTCACGAAAGAAACAAGCAGCTTTTGTTGAGTAAACAGGGAACCCAGTTTCCTTTCTCTGCCTATCCCTTCTATTACGGCGACAAACACTTTGATCAACAACAAAAGGTGATTGTAAATGCTGATTATTTTTTTAAAAAAAACCCTATGTTAAATGTTCTCAGTTCGCCAAAGTTTAGTATGTCTACTTTCTATTAATTGCATTGTGAAGTTGAGGTTATATTTGATGACAAGTTGTGTCACGTACTCATCAACGTGGCGTGACAAAAGCGTGACCGTTCCACCAGCGCCGTGCGGACGGAATAAGCCGTTTCAATTTAGTGAAGATTTGACCATCTACCCTCTTCTATGGCTTTATGTATTCATCTATCATTTCATTTCATTCTTTTTTGAGACCATTTGTATGTCACAGAATCGCCTAAAATGTCAAGACCTTGTCTTTAAAATAATGCCAATGAAAACACATTGTAAATTTCTCCTTTAGGGTGAGAGCAAGGATGGAAAGCCTGCAGATCAGCAACAGAAAGCGAGGGAAGAACCACAAGAGCACTCCGAAAGTCAAGCCAAAGAACCGGGGCCGAGACCAAAGCCTGACACAGCCACACCACAAGATCATGTGCAGCGCGTGCCTGCATCACGTGATAGTGAATTTGTTCAGCAGCAGGAATCATCCAATCAGCGTGAAGAAAAGTCGGCTATTGACAGCCGCCGGCTAAAAGAAGCCCATCAAAAGCTAACCGAGAAACACAGCGCTGTTCAAGCTCAGCTAGATGCTCAGGTAAGGTGTCATATAAACACTACATGAATTGTCCTCTGTGCCAAAGATTAATCTTCACTTTTTTAATCTACCGCAGGGACAGATCGCCAAACAGCTCAAAGACTACTTATCGCGCGATCCTCTGTCGCAGTTTCCTTTCCCGACGCCGCAAGCTCCTTTTCCCAGGGACATCCCCAAGGTTAATCTAACTGTTCCTGTGACCACCACTTCCTCTCGGACGCCGGAAGTCGAGCGTGACAGCGTCTCTCCAAAGACTGTTTCCGCTGCTGTCACGCTATCCAGCATGGAGAAAGCACGCGGTGAAGAACCTCAGTGGACCACAAGACAAACACCTCCTGCTCAAGAACGACGCCCGCGTTGTTAGCAGTCAGAACAGCGTTGTCGATCGGGTGAAGTCCCCCAGATTATGGTCTGTTGCGGAGTCGGCGATTACTAAAGAGATAGGTAAGGTCTAAGATTGTAACGGTTTATTGATTTATTTCTTGCAATTTGAGCAATCGCATTTAGCAGCCCGAATTAAGTCAGGACTTCAACAGGAACCCGTTCACAATCCGCAGTTCATATTTGATTCATTTATATACTTCATTTGATATTATATCACTTTTCACGGGAACATATGAATTCGCGGTTGATCTTGCCCCCAATGTGTGGCAATGTGTGGCTTTTTAGATCATTGGTTCAAACCCGTTGAAGTCCTGATGTTTTTTTTTTTGGTTTCCTACAATTGAAGACGGCTGCGAGGATAATTTACTCGTTCGACATTGTTTAATTCAGTTTTTTATTTAGAAGCGGTTGTCGTTTGTCTCAAAGTAATTCCCTCAATGATAAAAACTTTTTTTCTTTTCATTTTATAGTTGAAACACCGCGAAGACTAGAGGCACAACCCAACCTGGTAGGTGAAAGGCTTGTTTCACGGGAGTCCCGTGAAGTCCCCGCGGGACAGATGCCGCTGCAGTTTCCTCAGAAATTATTGGCTTTTGGGAATATCGCTTCTGAACGTCTTGCTCAAGAGAAACCTGATCGCGAGTTAGAAAGAGAGAGATTAGAGGGTTATTATAGGGCTTACGATAGAGGACTTTCTGTAAGCTACAACGAAATCACGCGTAATGTATCTGACAAAGCCATGGCGCCAAATTTGGAAACTCATTTTCCGAGAAGAGAACAGTCTCAAAGAGTTGACTCCTATGGAGAGGCGATGAATTCATTTGTTAAATCAGACATTGAACGAACAGAAAGAGGACTGCAGGCCGCAAATGATAGATTGAGGGAAAACATGGAATCTTTAGAAGATAACAGGGGGAATTTTCAAGCGCTTATTTCACACGAAAAACTTTCGCCTCCGGATGGCCTCGATAGCGATTCTGAGTTTGAAGATGACTTTAACACGAAGTGCGAAATTCGAAGAATAGCATCGTCATTCGTCCCTCTTAAAACAGACCTCGAAAACAAGGAAAATTCCACCATCTTTTCACTGAGGCCGTTCAGGTCTGAAGCCGAGCGGAAACAAATCCGAGAAAACATCGATCGCCTCCGATCAATGGCGAAGCGACGAAACAGCAAAGACCGATTCATGGTGTTTAGTCGTCGGAGAGATCTTCGGAGCCCGACGACAATTTTGAACAGCGTGACGAGCGCTATCAGTGACGTGGCGGGCGTTGAGTCGGTGGAGAAAGAAATGCGGATGAAATTAGCTGAGTTACAAAAGAAGTACAGAGAGAAGGTCAGGGAACTTGCCCGGCTGCAGCCTAAGTACGGGTAAGTAATATATTATAATTTATTTTTCCATTGATTACCGAAGGTAATCATTTCCGCATCTTGGTTTTACTTTTGATGTGTGTAGCTACTTTTCCCGCGCTTACCACTAAATCTTTACATGTTTTCCCGCGCTTAACACCGGTTACATATGTTTTCCCGCGCTTACCGCCGGTTACATGTTTTCCCGCGCTTACCGCCGGTTACATGTTTTCCCGCGCTTACCGCCGGTCACATGTTTTCCCGCGCTTACCACCAGTTACATGTTTTCCCGCGCTTTTTACCAATAACATGTTCTCCGAATGCCTGCGCTTTCCACACCGGCTACACGGTTTTACATACATACATACATACATACATACATACTTTGTTTTACATCAAACTCGAATTAGTTTATAGGATTATTTGTGACTCAAGTCCGACATTTCGTGCTTAAGCACGTTGTTAGAGCCAAGGACAAACTATCAAACGATCCAAACGTAAACTTTTGAAAACCAAGTGTTTTCACTACTATCTAGCTGAGATGCTAAGTACACGGATCCGTAAACTAGTACGGTGCTTGAAAACCTAAACGATCCGTTTAGGACGTGGCGTCAGCTTGTTATCTTGGATTGTTTGTCTCCTTCACAGGGCAGACGATGGAACCGGCAAATCGACACCTATCAAAAGAGGCCCAGGGAGACCCCGGAAGCGGAAGTACTTTGGCGCAAGTTCCAAGGGTGACAAGTCGTCCCCAGTGCCCACAACCGGATATAACCAAGAAGGTGAAGAAAGCCTACCAGTGAGTGAGGCCCAGTCGCCCGAGTTAAACGCTGTGGCAAGTGAGTCGGAGAGCCTGGTATCCAAGGACAGCGAACCACCCAAGAAAAAGAAGAAAAGAACCAAACAGAAGAGTCCCTTAGTGCGGGATGAACACGAGTCAGCGCCATCTTCCCGCGGGCAAAGTCCCGTGGAGTCTGCGGTAAGTTAAGTGGTGTAATATATTTGGCAATAGCTGTTTTTAGCGTCGGGTTTTTTTTTTTTTTTTCATGTTATATCGCTATTTTTTTTGTAAGGATTTTCCGGTTCCTGTTGGAAAGAAAAAGAAATCTCGCAAGCAAGCTCCCGTGGAGGAAGAAGTAAGAGAAAACAATTCCTCTTTACTTTTGTAAATGGGATTCATTTTTATCGTTTTACGTTATTTAGAATAAAAAAGGGAAGCCTCGAGCCATGCGGCCCCTACTGCTGGGGATTATTCCGGTTTCTGTAGCATAAAGCGGCTAGGAATATTTCTATCCCCCATCCCCCTTCCCTGAATGGGATGCTAGTCTATCGCAGGGTACCCCCTCAGCATTGTTTCGCCAGTACCCATCTATACACCTGGGTGGAGAGAGGTACTATGAGAGTAAAGTGTCTTGCCCAAGAACACAACACAGTAACCCTGTCAAGGGCTCGAACCCGGACCGTTCGATTCGGAGTCCGGCGCACTAACCATTAGGCCACTGCGCCTTCTATTTACAATAATTTCGTTCACTTGTATTGCAGCCTGCAGTAGCACCTTCCAAGACCAAACCTACCAATGTGAAGAAGAAGGGACCTGGTGCTGGGAAACGAAGGAAAGGATCGCCAATAACAGAAGACTCACCCAACCAGCAGACTCCTCCACAACCACCAACTGGTAAACAAACTTGCTTATATTTACCTCTTTTTATGTAGAAATTTTCAAAAATAATACGACTTTTTTAATTTTCACAAACATTTTTCGACGGTACATCCGTCATTTTATGTATTCTGAATGAACAGACTTCTCATTGCGACCTTGTTTCTCCCTCTGCTAAAATATGACGTAGCTTTAAGTGATCCGTGCGTTGTACCTGATTGGTGGATATTTGCGTGCAAAAGTTCGTAACCTAGCAACAGCTTATCAGCGAGACTGCACGGATGCCAGCAGTGTCCGTCATCAGTGTGGAATTTTTCGTCTTGAAACTTAGAGGTCTCTCTCTCGCGCGAAAAGATAAGAAGAGACACATGTATCCGTTACTTGACGTTCCTGTTTTCTTTTTCAAATACCATTTTCAGTGCTTAAGTGTTGGCCTGTGAGATTATTTGTTTCTAAGCGAATATTTTATTGTTTGCAGCTATCAATGAAATATCCACCAACGAACTTGCCAGCAACGCTGATTTTACGGAGCCGAAGAACACGACCAAAAACACAAAGGTGAAGAAGCAAAAACCGAAGAAACGAGCTCGACCGAAGCTGACCATCGAGACTCCCGAAGGCTACGACGAAGTGAAACCGGACGACGAGGTACCGCCGGACAGCGCCGACGCGACATGTGAAACGCCCCGAGCGCCTTCGCCGACCAAAGTCAAGAAATCCAAGGGTACGAAAAAGAAGCGAAAGTCCACCACGACCACTCCTCCCAAAGCAAAATTCGAATTCCCGGAAGTGACGTCACAGGATGATAGTTTCTCTGAGAATAGCAGTGTGTCTCCGCACGATATTGCGAAAGAGGTTGTTGCCATAGCAGCAAGGAAACAACTGGAAGCGCAGAAGAACAACAGAGAAGCGTCGAGTGATGTCGATGACGATGTTTTTACGCCGAGTCATGACGGGCGCGACGGTTTGAGTTTGTTGGCGCAGGCGTCGTTTGCAAGCGTTGATAAACCGACGAAACGCAAAAGATCCGAGGCTGTCTCACCTTCTGAAGATCCGTCTCAGAAGAAGAGGGGAAGACCCAAGAAACCCTCAGAGTCGCCGCCGTTTGAACCAGGTGAAATATAATAGTGTCAAGGAGGGGAGTAGGTAGGTAGGTAGGTAGGTAGGTAGGTAGGTAGGTAGGTAGGTAGGTAGGTAGGTAGGTAGGTAGGTAGGTAGGTAGGTAGGTAGGTAGGTAGGTAGGTAGGTAGGTAGGTAGGTAGGTAGGTAGGTAGGTAGGTAGGGTGGGTGAGGTAGGTAGGTAGGGTGGTGGGGTGGTTGGTAGGTAGGTAGGTAGGTAGGTAGGTAGGTAGGTAGGTGGGTGGGTGGGTGGGTGGGTTGGTAGGTAGGTAGTTAGGGTGGGTAAATAGGTAGGGTGGGTGGGTAGGTAGGTAAGGGGGAGTGAGCAAGGGAACGAGGGAGGGAGAGGGGGAAGGGAGGGTAGCAGACATGGGGGAAGGAAGAAGGCAAGATGGCAGGGAGGAGGGAGAAAACAAGTGAGCGAAATGTAAAAATGCGATATTTTTACCTTGAAACTGAGAGCGATGTCTGCAAAAAAAATTTTTTTCCAAATAAAATAATTCAAATCCTTTTTCGTTTTTATTGTAGATGCTCCAGTAGCGACAAAGAAGAAGAAAAAGAAGAAGGTCACGGAAGAGGTATGAATGTTTGTTTTCTTATCTCAAAATGGGTATTCTCCTTGTTGATTACTTCACGTTTCTATGCTAGTTGTAAGAATTTGGTGGGAAATTAAAACTCTATCTCCCTGCTAACAATTTTTTATGCCAACGGTAGAAGTTTTAACTTTTCAATTCCCGTCAAAATTGAATTTGGAAACTCTTGTAATGTTCTATAGGATTCAACGAAAGAGCCTAAAAAGAAGAAGAAGAAAAAGAAGAAGGAGAGTGCCCCAAAGGAAGAAAACATCGAAGAGACACCCGCGGAAATACCCCAAGAACAACAAAAAACTGAGCCATCGCCTTTCGAGCAACATGAGGAGTTTGACAACAAGAAGCTTCCAGAATCAACAACCGTGACTGGAGACAGCGAGCAAGATGAAGAGGTGTTTCGACCAGCTACTGAAGAGATTAAGGAGGTCATGCCCAGGACAACACCGTCAGGCGCCAGCACTCCGAGAGAAGGCGACGAATTTAAAGGGAGCGTGGCATTGTTGCTAAGCGACGAATGGCAACCAAGAAGGAGCGAGAGGATTTTCATCAACAGCAGCGTGACCACCAACTCTAGTTCCAGTCCTCTCTCACCCACTGGCAAGGGGGGCGAGTTCTCTTACACGAAGAAGACGAAGAGGATGTCCATAACCAAAGGGGTAAGTGAAACCAACGGATTCAGTTTAATAGATTTAGGATTATGCACTACTTAACTTGTCGTCGAAAGGATGAACAATGATAATTGTTGGGAGCCAGGAGGCAAATTGAGCAGAAGCTGAAGCCCAGCACAAGTTTTAAAGCTCTTTTATGCTCTCTCTTAAACTTTCATTCGCTCATTGAGCCGTTGTAACTTCTTTTTAACGCTCACTCGCCCACTTTGTTAGTCCTTTGGTCTCCTAGGATAAGCGACAGCCATCTTGAGCTCTTACTGAGAAAACAAGGACCACCTTCCAACGATACTTGACCAAACGGATTGGAAAAAATGTATTTCTGACGTTTGAATGAATCAATTAGAAGAATTACTATTCTGACGGCACGAGAAAGGTTCGCGGGTTGTTATGGGATGCCTAGGAATATAGGTTTTGGCGGGAGATAGTCATTCTACGTCGCAGTCCCGTCTTCGCTGCTTTCTTCAAGTGGCAGACAGCATGAAAAATGCCAGATTAGTACCCTCTCTCGGGGCGTGTGCTGCAGAGAGGATACGTTTCCACTGGCCACCAGGGTGAGTGGCATCTGCGAGCACACCCAGACGAACTTGGCAACAGAGAATCAGGAACAACAGATGACCAAGGAACTGCACACACCGCACATTGGAACTTGCACAGATGACGACTGACGCATCCTCAATAACTCCTGAATGTCTCGTGTTAGTGTAGTCAGAATCTCAGTTGCTTTACAACTGTTAAGAAAGTATCTCTTAGTTGATGATTTTCCTTATTCTCAACAGAAAACTAGCCGGCCAGGGTCTCAGGGCGAGGAGGAACTGGGGGAGAGTGACGTCATCCCACCAAAAGCGAAGGTCAAAACGAAAAAGAAGAAAGGGCCTGGAAAAGGGAAGAAAAGAAGCCCTTCTACTGCGGCCGACTTTGATGACTACGAACCATCTAAAGTGTCCAGAAGAGCACGCTCTAAGTCCCGACAAACGGTAAAGTACTTTTCACTGTAGTGGGGAGGGGGAGGGGAAGGCTATGCTTTGATAGATCGAGATTTGTTGTTTGGCTGATGCTTGTGAATATTAAAAGTTTCTCGCGAGTTTTGTCCCAGACCGTGGAGTAATCAAATTGCTGCCTGGCCGTTTTATCGTTATTCAAGTTCAATGGTCAATAGTTTCCTCACCTTAGTAACTACTATAGCCTTTTTCAAAGAGAGTCTGTTAATGGAGTTAAACGAAAAACCTGACGCTGTTTTGGTAGAAGTAAATTACCGATAAATTAATCAAATAGGAGTCTTTATTTTAGAGTCCAGTTTACCACGTGTTTGGTCGAGTTTGAAATTCACCTAAATAAACGACCTCCGTTATGCCACAAATCGCCGTAAAACTGACCCAAATCACACCAAAAAATTATGTATGGATCTGAGACAGCTATGACTGAAGAGTGTGGTTACCCTGTGTCCCTGTATTTAGTTTGTTTCACGCTTCAAGCAGTCATCAAAAGAACCTTGTGTCTGGTGTTTATTAAGTTGTGCCATCTTTGTGTTGCAGATTGATTTTGATGACGCAGACGAAGACGAGGTCGACGAGCCCCAAGAAGAAGAAGAAGAACATCACGAGGAAGTCGAAACTGACGTGGAAATTAACGTGACCGACAAGATGGAGTCGACAGAGGAGCCAGCTGAAGGGCATAGTCTACCGGATGTCAGTGCAGTGGACGGAAGTGACGTAAAACCGGAAACAGAGGTAGAGCCAAAGGAAACAGAGAAGAAGGAGGAGAACGAAGCAGTAGATGTTGAGATGAAAGTGGAGCAGGAAACCGACGAGAAAAAGGTCTCAGAGGAAACAAAAAATGCAGAGGTGGCTGAAACATCCGAAGAGAAAGAAAGCAAAGAGGTAAGTGGATCTGACAAGGCGTTCTTTTTTGGTATAAACGATAAAGACATCGAAAGCACTACATGTTCAATTGCCTTGTCAAATATTCACAAATGAAATTCGAGAAATCGGGAAGTGCTTATTAAAGTTGTATAACGTTATTGAAGTTTCCTGGTGACATGGATTATTAGTCATTATTTTGTGTAAGTTCAAAAAAAAATAACAGAGACACGCGAAGCACTTTTTCATGTTATTTCCACCGAAAAAAATTGGATTGCAAAGCTAATAAAACCAGCGAACAGCATCGTGGCAACATGAACAGTAAACTTTAGTCTTCGTCGGCGTGTTTCGTCTGTCAAGCTCAAAGTTCTGCAAAGAGTCGGTCACAAATTTGCGTGCAAAAGTTGTTTTTAATCCTTAACACCGGCGGAAAAGGATCAACGATACCACAACCCTCATTTCACGTGATGCAATAGGAAACAGGCAGCACACCGCAAACATCCTGGGTGTGACAGTAGTTTGGGGATCAACGGTTTTACGAAAACATGCTTGTCTAGTTTAAAACATAACAAAACCACAAATAAACTGCTATTACCCCAAAGAAAACTGCTTTATTTTAAGCCCATCATCTGAATAGAACACATTTTTGATGTCTTTTACAGGAAGTTGTCGAGACTGAAGAAAAGGAGGAACAAGAAGAAGCTATCATTGAACGTCCCGCATCACCAGGTTTGTTACTTGTCCTGTTCTTACGTTTGCTGAGCTGTCTTACTGGATAAAAATTCGTCAACCTGCCCTAAAGCCTGGTTTTCACTAGCGACGCAAGCACAAACGCAAGCACAAGCGCAAGCATAACAGCTCTTATTTCATAGTGAAAACGGCTTCGACGAAAGCAAAAGCACAAACGCATTGCTTTTTGATACTTGTGCTTGTGCTTGCCGCAAGAGTCAAATTTTGCCCTTTTTTGCGTGATTGCGCTTGTGCTTGCGTCGCTAGTGAAAACCAGGCTTAACCAATCAAAGGAAACGTGCTTTGTTTTCAACCAATCAGAAACAAACGTCAAAACCAGTCGTGACGTGCCTTACGCGGGTTTTCCTGCGCTTGGCACGGGTTGCACGCTCTTGCTTCACGCTCTGATTGGTTTATGCCTAAAACAAATGAACAGATTGCTAAATGTTTTGTAGAGCTGTGATAAACTCTATTTCTTTTCTTTTCCACTTTAGTTGACGTCCGTTTCACGTTTCTGGTCGATGAATTAGTAGAAGGCGTCAAACTCTTGCTTCCTGTAGATTCTGTTTTCTACCCTGGACGCATTAGTACATTCAACGAACCCGACTTGTAAGTGTGATCTACATCAAACCTCTCCTTACTCTTTTTGGTCATTTTGTATAATCTTGGGAGAATTTGGGTGTTAGATTAGAAGCCGTTACCATCTCTTTTATTTTTAGGTTCGGAGTGGTCCTGGATGGTGAAAGAGGACGAAGACCTCACTGGAAATCGACAGAACAACTACTTACTCAAGCGGTAAGTCGAGGAGAACAAGTTATAATCTGTCGGGTCGATATGCCGTACGTTAGAATTTGAGTGAGCCCGCAGATTTTTATCAGAGAGGTTGCTAGGTAACAGTGACGTACACTTGTAGCGACGAGCTGACGTGACAGCTTTCGTGTGTGTTTCGAGTGCTCGTGCTGTTTGCTGATTGGACAATAAGATTCGGAATGTGTTCGGGCACTTGTTACGATGATTGGCGAAAAACTGTTATGCTTTCTCTAATGTTGAGTATGAGAGCCATTTCTTTAGTTTCCTTTTACTTATCCTTAACTTGTTTTGTGACAGGTGAAGGATATCCAACCGCCTGGCGAGAAGTTTCTTTCCATTGGAACGCGTGTTTGTGCACACTGGAGCCCTCAGTACAGATGCTTCTATCCAGGAACTGTTACTGAAGGTGAGCTTTTTCTTTATGTTTGTGGTCGAGTAGCAGCTCTCATGAGGTCTGACGTGAATGGCTCGCTACCCTTCGAGAGAACAATAACAAAAAAATAACAAAAACAATGCCCCTAACCCCCAAAACAATAGCAACTAGTACACTAGAGGACCAGCAGAATTACAAGCTTACAAAGCTGCTGATTTTTCTGAAATTTTGTCTAGAAGAAGCAGACGAGTTTACTTGTGGGACCGGATTTTTTTGTGGTTGTTTGGTATTTCATAAAAGTATTAGTCTTTGATCATTAATTTTATACCGGTATGCATATTCTGGCAATCAAAACGTGAGAAAAAGGAACCCTTTCTAGTGCGTCGATGTACGATATGATTTAAGACATCTCAATGGACAAATATGTTCGTTAAGGGTGAAATTCGTTTTCTCGAAGTTTGACATATTTATAATTGATAAATTGCAGACAATTTTTGAATTCCTATACTATATCCATTTGAGTTACGTTGTTCCTTATTCGTTGTATGCGGTTTGTTACATTGTGGTTGTTCCGGTATATTGAACTAATATTTGCATCCTAAATGTAGTCTCACTTCCCTTCTCATTGTTTCTAGCTCCGCCGGATGAGAAGGAAGTAGATGGGAATATCTGGATCGAGTTCGACGACGGAGACAGCGGTTTCTTTCAGTTAAATGAAATTAAAAGAATACGTCCCGACTTTCCAGTTGAAGGTAAGTTTCCCAATGTAATACCCCCTAGGCCATTTCCGAGTTACCCTTTGCCTCTGTTTCAAAACGAGTCTACGTGCAAAACCACTCAATGAAAATGAGTTTCACTGACAGTCGGTAACGTTGGTATTTTAGTTACTGCCAACTAAAGAAATAAAGAGTTCTACAAGTTTTGTCCGTTTATATCCGAAGGTTCGTTATTTTAGGTGTTAAAATTTCTTTTTACATTGTTTCTTTTAGACGTAGAGTCCACTCCCTCCCTGCCAGAGAAAAGACCTCAGTCCAGTTCCCTGGGAGGCGCTTCGCTGTCCACGGCGCCCAAGGATTTGAGTTCAAGGTTAAGACTGAAAGCAGAGGAGAACGCGTTAGAATTTTCATCCGGGAACGAGAGTTCCGGTGAGGTTCAAGCGAAAAGACGGAGGTTAAGAGGGAAGAGGAAGAGCAAAGATGATTCGTGGCTTCCTTCAAAACACTTGGCTAACAGTACTAAAGAGAGCGGTGCAAGTAAAGGAGAAAGTTATAGAAGTAAAGCGAAGGATATTGAAAAGACTGACACTGAAAACGCGGGGTCTCTCACAAGAGTCAAAGATAAGAACCAAAGTGGAAACGATAGCCAAGAAAGCAAAGTTACGGATGCGACAAAACAGAAGGCGAATAGAATGCGCGGTAAAACAGAGACGAAGGTGCACGCGGAGAGCAAGGAAAACGCACCAAGAACTGCTGAGAACACAAAACAAGACTTAGCGACTGTGGCTTCGGAGGAACTCAAAGAATCCGAAAAAGAGATTCATTCGAGTGATTCGACCATCAAAAAGGAGGATTATGAAAATAATTCTAGACAATCGTCTGATAAGACGCGCGCAGCCTTAGACAATACTACCGAGTCGTCAGATCAAGGAGAGGACAGCGAAGCGACATCTGATGTGGAAACTTCTAAACACGAAAAGGGACCTCGTGCAGGATCCAAAGAATCCACAAGGACGTCTGAAAAGGACCTCAGAAGGAGGTCCCTTAATTTGAGCCTGAGTAGCTCGTTTCGTTCGTCACGGGCTGAAGGCGAGAGTCCGACACGTGATGTTTTGTCTACGTCACAAGACGAGGATAGCGAGTCATACAGTGACACTTTTGATGAGAGTCCGCTGGTCGAGAATAAGCGTTTCCAGGTACCGTGAATTCTAATTACACCCACTTTCAGTGTTACGTGCATAGCTTTCTTTTTACATCCATCTTTCGACATTGTTTTTCGACGTCCTGTTTGAAATGAGCCAATCATAACCGATGCATACCGGTGTCTGTTCCATGCAAATGAGCCCACAAGTTCAGTAGGTCATGCTAGTGGGCTGTAATTGTCGGATTTCGATCCATCTTGTTTGTTTAGCACGTCGAAAGAGGAATGTCGATACAAAGCCGCTATGCACGTTACACGGTTGTAATGTATTTGTAAGTTTGCTCCAACACATCAAAATTTGTAATGTTCTTTAATGATTAGAGTAGCATAGAGTAACATCGTTTGTTTGCTAGTTAGTTAGTTGGTTAGTTATTCCTCTAAAGGATAATCGCCTGTTCACGCTCGCAATGGCCACTGCGCCAGTGCGTTGATATTACAAACGAGTTGTTTGCACTGCTTTGCATGATGTAAGAGTACGAAAGTTTTTCACGAAGCAACAGCCGGTCAGGTGCTACACGGATCTCTGTGGAGCATAGTCATCCATATAAAACTCGGGCGTCTCACTCCCGTTCTCGACCCCAGAGCTCCTGTCTTTTACACGTGACTGACGGCGTCAGTCATGCGCAAAAGAGAAGTGCTCTGGGGTCGAGAATGTCTCACCCCCAGAAGGATGAACTGTGCGCACAAAGGGAAGACTTCTAGGTTACTCACGTAATAGCACGGACGTCATTTCAGGATAGTGTACATGACGTGTTTACATAGCCTTTAGCAAACAACGCTTATTTGCAAATGACGCCTGGTAAAAAGTGCTTAGCGCTAACTCTTTCTAATCCTTGCTGGGTTCGTTTTAAGCGAGACTTAACGTCTTTTCTTGTTTGTCACCTTCAGCCTCGTTTTGGAAGAAGACGCCGTTCAGAGCTGGATCGTCTGCAAGTGGACATGAAATGCTCAGGTCAGATGTGTTCCGTAGTTTACTTCTATCAGAAATCTATAATTCCTTCTTTTACTTAGTAGTAACTTTTTTTAATAAAAGTCGTTGATCCATTCATTAATGACCAGGTTTCCAATTAACATACCTTGTATTACAACATTACTTCAATTTGTCGCAAAACGTAAGTTATTCAGAAGCTGGAATTATTATATTGTGCTGACCTAAATGGTCTTGTTATCTCAGGGCCTTTGTGGCAGTGGTCGGGAAGGAGTTTCCAAAATAAAAGAAAAGGAAAAGGAAAGAAAAGTTTCTACAAGGCCATCGTGAGAGGGGACGAAACGATTTGTGTAAGTGATTCTGCATTTCTCAAAGACTTTCATTGCATCTTACGTCCATAATTGAAGCTTTGTGTTTGCTTTGGTTGGCGTTTGCTGAGCTCTATTGTTATTGGTTTTTAAATCTCGTGCAAGATACTCTGACCAATCAGAGCCAAGGTATTGTCTTCTTAGCCAATCAGATGCAACAGTTGAACGTCTCCCTTGTGCGTCTTTCCCGCGCTTGGCACCCGTTGCAAATTCGCGCTCCGAGTTCTGATTGGTCTGTTCAACTTTTTACCGCCGTCGTGATTGGCTGTAATTACAGTGACCTTGTTAGGTTTAGAAAAACGTTTTGGTACAGTAATGAAAATACGGAAAAAATAAAAAAGTTCAGCTCATCAGAATCTGTTTCAACTAACTCGCTTTTAGCCTCCTAAACATTTCGTTTGTGTTTTGATAAACTTTTAAAAAAATATTTAAAATTTTTATTTGACCTAAGTGACTCAAAATGACTTCTTGTATGCTTACTCAAGTTGTCCTATTGTTTGACAGGTCGGTGATTGTGCGGTTTTCACGTCCAACCCAACAAAGAACAACAATCTCCCGTATGTTGGTAGAATCGAGAGTATGTGGGAGGGGTGCGTCGGGAACATGGTGGTACGAGTCAAGTGGTTTTATCATCCGGAAGAAACAAAACCAGGACGAAGGCCCTCTGATGGCAAGGTATGTACGAATTGAGGCACGCAGGTCATAAAGAACATGGAGATTAACAACGATAAATTCTCTTGACCAGCGATTTACTCCTGTTTACCTAACACGGCACTGTGAGAGTAAAGTGTTTTGCCCAAGAACCAAACACAATTTCCCCGGTCACAATCCAGATTCCAATGATCCGGAATCCAATCCAACAGTAATAAAATCAAGAATGATAGATAATAAATTCTCCAAACCAATACGGTAAGAAATATGAAAAAAAATAAAGGATAAATTAGATGTTATCGGTTATTCGTGTGCGCCTTCCTGACTCCAGTCTGCGACGGGTAAAAAATAAGCTTTGACTGTTGATAAATTTTACAGCCACTAACATCACGGCTTAACTGAGCAATCACCTCACGGACAGACAAACATCACCGGCTGACATCTTCTACTTGACTCTGAAGATGACTTCGATTGTCGAAACGTCAGTCACCAGCAACACTTTCGAGCTACTCCGCCCAGACATTCACACTTTCTTAACTATTGATACTCAACTTCAAACCACTTACTATGATATATCGCTTTGTTAACTTTTCAAGGTGACTGTATTCACATCACTTGCGGCTATATTTACCACGAGCCTCATTAAAAACACTATTTTCCTTCTCTCGATTGCAGCAATCATTGTACCGCTCAACCCATGTGGACGAAAACGACGTGCAGACGATATCCCACAAGTGTGAGGTGCTCACTCCAGAGGAGTTTAAAAGACGCTCTCAATCTCTCGATACACCCGGCACCAGGAATCGTGTGTTCTGCTGCATAGGTAGCTACGATCCCAACAGCGAGACGTTACAGACGGAACTGTGATATGCTCGTGTATATTATATATAGCGTGATGCGTGGAGTGCGTAGCGAGAATCGTGATCACACAGCGTTCTAGTTTGTTGCGTTCGGAGTTACAAAAGCCATTAGCCATCACTGGTTGTCTTTCTGGTTGAGATGAGCCAATCAGAGATCGGATGTCTTCGGAGGCGGGAAATCAGTGACCCTAGCAACCAAGAGCTATCTATCCATTCTACTAGGACAAGATCAGAAAGCGCCAAGTTGATATGTTGGAAGAGTTTAGTTA
Organism: Oculina patagonica; assembly: GCF_052425735.1. NCBI lineage: Eukaryota > Metazoa > Cnidaria > Anthozoa > Scleractinia > Oculinidae > Oculina > Oculina patagonica. The sequence goes on from NC_135769.1 coordinate 20,007,256, forward strand.
TGACAAAGTTACTGTTGGTGATAGACATGTAATTTATATCCAAGTGTTGTTGATGAAACTGTGTGCCTCTTATTAGAGCCTGCGTCGATTCAGAATAAATGAAACACGCAGTTAGATGGATGCCAGAGCCGAGCTACGCCTTGAGTAGGACCAGCCTATAGGTGGTAACGTCATCAATATCGATCCTGCAAGCGGGAAAAGTTGAAAATGTTATAATAACGAAAGTTACTCCTTTTCAATTTCTCCTTTCTGGTGCTGTAACTGGTTTAGCGAGTTATGTAACGAACGACGAGACTGGTTTATGTTCAGTCTAAACAAGGTTTTATCCATTTCACCCGTGATTCTCGCAAATGGTACGATATCTATTCATAAGCGTTCTTTATCAAGTTTAATGTTCCAGTTTCTTATACACGCTTTGTCAGAGCGATAAAATCATTGTACATAATTTTCATCATTTAATTCTCGACCGCCTTGATGCTCATTTTTTGCAGCTTTAAAACTTGTGCGAGTAAAGGATCTTAAAACCGCGTCCCGCGGGAATCCCGCGTGTGCTTCCCTCGTGGCGCACGCGAAACTCGCGTCACGCGTGGATTCGCGGCAACGACAGCCTCATCGCACGCGCGTAGTCCTCGCAAATCAAATTCTTAATCACTTACTTGTTTCGGATACATAATTTCACGCAAACGAAAGAACTACTAAGTATTCTCTCCTAACCATAAGATTTAAATCATATATTGTGTGCAAAAAAATCTAAAATATTTTTTTAAAAGGAAAGTGTGGAGAGAGCATGCAGCAAGAAATGTTGAGTTTTGTACTGTAGGTTAAATGTAAGAAAAGACTCAATCTTTGTAAATATGTGTACAGCCTTCTTCTAAAGATATGCTTTTGTAACATAACTCTACTAGCTCGTGCGGCGAAATCTCTCGTTTATATTATACAGAGAAAATATAATGAATATCTAGTTTTAGAATGAGAAATAAAGTTTTAGATTTTCTAGCTCTGTTGTTAGTTTTTTGAAGGACACGTTCATTACCGTTTGCTTATAGCTCACTTTGAAAAAGGGGGATGGCCTGGAATCTAAGTGGGCGCGCGAGCGCTTATGATTAATTGGGTGGATGCAACCAACAAATACTTCGGAACGGACACGCTGTTTACTTGTTAAAGAAGTTTGCTATTCAATTCTATGCTTTTGGGATTTCTTTCAAACTCACTTATTCTTCATCCCTTTCTCCTCCTTCGTAAACAATTAGAATTCAAAATATTCTAAAAAGTTTATAGGACCTTGCGCTACTGACAAACCTTCAATTTGACGTCATTTTTAGATACTTAAAACCTGGAAAAAGTCATACTTAACTGTAGAAAGAACTAAGTATTTGCAAAGGTTAAGGCTTTTTTTAGCCCAGTGGCCCACCAGGTCAGAGCTTATCCCGCCTTCCGTAGCATCAAGGACTAGCAGTATTTCTACTCCTTCCTAAATGGGATGCGAGTCCATCGCAGGGTTACCCCCCAGCAAAATGATTTCACCGGTACCCATTTATACACCTGGGGTGAGAGAGGCACTATGAGAGTAAAGTGTCTTGCTCAAGAACACAACGCAATGACCCGGCCTGGGCTTGAATCTGGACCGCCCGATCCAGAGTCCAGCGCGCTAACCATTAGGCCACCGCGCCTTTGCAAAGCTTGAAGTAAAACCCGCAATCGGTGTTGGCGCGATCAAAACCAACTCGTGTTTACTCTCCAAGGCCGTCAACAGATCGACCTTTGAGATCTTTCACAGAAATTACCCTTCACTGCCGGAGCTAGTAATCCATGGTTTATAACACACTGACAATGCATATACCTCTGCGGGTTTTTTTAACCAAATGAGCTGAATCGGAGGGGACGGGGAGCAAAGGGTAGACAAATCTAGAAGGGCGGAGAGAAGTAGCCTGCGAATACAGCCGCCTCTCATTCGCTCCCGCTACTACGTGCGAAACGCCTAGCGGGAGCGAATGAGAGGCGGCTGTATTCGCAGGCTAGGAGAGAAGGTGTGCCATTTCTTTCTCTAATTAGAGAGGAGAAGTAAAAAAAAAATTCTGGCAAAAATGAGGCCGGGCTTTCTGAACCCTCCTGATTTGCCGCTGATAAGTGTCGGTTTGACCATAAATTTCTTAGAAACACGCATTTTGTAAAATTTCGTCGACGTGATTAGCTCGTAATGACCTGTTTGTCATTCCAGTACAAGAACACGCTGGGCAATTCTAATGAAAAATGGAACCAGGCCAGCAAATCTAACTAGCTTAGAACGCGCGTTTTCAACTTAAATATCGGCAAGCTAAGGAAACTTTTACTAAATAAATATCATTTTCAAAACCTGTTCATACGTTTGCGTATTTCTGATGCGAAGTTCCACGATATGGGAATAAACTATTTCCTCTATACGCCGTAATTAAAACAGCTTTAATTTTAGTTTTCTCAAAAGACTGGGATCAATTTAGGTTTCTGGGAAACTGCTCACCTACCCCTCCCCAAACCTAACATTTTGCCCAAAGCGATAACTAAGGGTTAATGTTAGGTTTGGGGAGGGGTAGGTGAGCAGTTTCCCAGAAACCTAAATTGATCCAAAGACTGACCTCTTTTTTAAACCCTTAATTGAGTCGAAATTTAAGTTTTGTCATATTATATATTTTAACCCATTTTTGGCAAATCTCCCTTTCTTTAGGTCCCGACAGCCAAAAGAAAATAAGGGGACCCTTATTTTCTCTTGCCACAGCTTGTTACGTTGGCATTGCGTGTCATTAGTTGACGTAATGTTACTTAGCAACGAACCGACGTTAAAAACTGCGGGCTCAGTTTTTGAAAAAGGAGATACTTAATTTAGCAAATGCGTGTTCTCATTTCTGACAGTAGCGTATCAAATCTTGCTCTTGAACCTCCATCACGAAACTGCGAAAAACAGTTACAAAATATTTTTGTTGTTGTTTTCTTCTCAAGTCATATAGCTGCAGGGCGTTTGTCGGTATTCATTTGGTTAAACCAGGCACAGTTACAGAAAGTGAAAATGTTTGATGCCGGTTAAGTAATCTTTCTGTATCTCATCTTTCCACTCAGTGCATAATCTTCGTCCTCTTCTCGATAATTTCTCTTTGATAGTTCCTAATCCGCTAAAGAATGTTAATTCAAGAGCGTTATTTTGAGTACAAGGATCAATTGACTTTCAAATCTGTCTCTACTCAGGCATAGTCGCCACTCAGGCATAGTCTAAAACCTGGACTGGACTCTGGACTGGACCCTGGACTATGGACTCTGGACTCTGGACTCTAGACTCTGGACTCTGGACTCTGGACTCTGGACTCTGGACTCTGGACTCTGGACTCTGGACTCTGGACTCTGGACTCTGGTCAAATTTTTTTTAAATATCTTCATTAAATATTAAAAAAAGTTAAATATTAATATAAAACCGGATTGATTAACAAATATTTTTACTTTTAATTTGTTAATTTTCTTTTTATTTTATGAAAATTTTTATTTTATTTTGAAAGCGTCTTTCAAAATATCATGATAAGGATGTTTTGATAGCGACTCTTGTGCAGTCATGTACAGGGAAGCGTCCGAGTTTTTGTGCCTGTTTACCATTTAACACGGCAATTAAGTTCGACATTTTGCATGCCCATGCGGTTGCTGCGGACCTGCTCCCGAGTGACGGACGTTCTGGTGTTTAACGAAGCCAACAACTGTACCCGTAACTGAACGTGTTTTCTTTCTTTATGTTGAGCGTATCGATGCGAACAGCATAAATCGCTTTCTTGACAAACTGTTGGAAGGATATTTATTTTCCTTTTATAAGGCCTAAAAGCACGATGGTATAATAAAAGGCAGACAGGACGTAGACCATGATTGGACGAGAGTAGTTTTCACAAGATTTTTATCAAGGCAGACTACTTATTCATTGTCTTGTTAAATGGTAGACAGGCACAAACACTCAGAAGCTTCCTGGAACATAATTGCACGAAAGTCGTTATCAAAACATTCTTATCATATTTTGAAAGACGCTTTCCTTTGTCGGTGACGTAGCAACAAGCTAGAGGCCCGGTAATGTAGTAAATTTGGGTCAAAAATTTCACTGGTTTCATGTTTTAAACACGGTACATAACACAAACTTTAAACCAAAATTCGAGGAAGTAAGTAAAGATTGTCTTTTAAAGTAAAGATTCGAAATATTTTTTTAAAAAGTTTGGCACCTCTGAGAGCAGACAGGGCGTAGTCCATAAATAGACTGGGAGTAGTTTTCACAAGATTTTTATCTAGACCGACTTCTTAGTCATTGTCTTGTTAAATGGTAAAAAGGCACAGAAACTCAGACGCTTCCTGGTACATGATTGCACAAGAGTCGTTATCAAAACATTCTTATCATATTTTGAAAGACGCTTTCCTTTGTCGGTGACGTAGCACCAAGCTAGAGGCCGCGTAATGTAGTGAATTATATTTTTTTGGCCGGAAATTGTACTGGTTTCATATTTTCAAGTTTTACACGAGTCATCACAACTTTTAAACCAGAAAACGGAGAAAAAAAGTAAATATTGTATTTGCAGTGGAGATCAGGAGAATTTTTTTATCCATCACTGGTAACGAGGACAGATTTGCATCTCTGAGAGCAGACAGGGCGTAGTCCATGAATGGACGAGAGTAGTTTTCACAAGATTTTAATCTAGACCGACTAGATTAAAATAATAAATACTTTTTTCCCTTTATTATTGCCGTGTTAAATGGTAAACAGGCACAAAAACGCGGACGCTTCCCTGTACATGACTGCACAAGAGTCCCTATCAAAGCATCCTTATCATGAATGAAAAATTAACAAATTAAAATTAAAAATCTTTGTTAATCAATCTGGTTTTATATTAATATTTAACTTTTTTAATATCTAATAAAGATATAAAAAAAAAAATTGACCAGAGTCCAGAGTCCAGAGTCCAGAGTCCAGAGTCCAGAGTCCAGTCCAAAGTCCAGTCCTGGTTTTAGGGTTTTAGACTATGCCCTCTACTCATGTAGACCTGCCGCTATCGCTAGAAACAAAATTAAATACGTTTTTTTTGCACGCTAAGTATTTAACTCGACGCTTAGGCAGTCTGCTTTCATCACAGATTCACAAAGCTTTTATAAACCGAGCATTTGGTTTTTTCTCAAAGTAAAATGGTGAACAGATTAGTGCGCGCCACCCTAGACGTTTTCGAAAATCGTTAACTCCGCCCTGGATTAAAAGGTTCGAAAAGGTGGACGCGGATAGCTATTTCCAATCGTTAATAGTTGGTACAGAGCATATGTTTTTCGAAGCTGGAGGTCAGATTTAGATAAGTATGATACTCTATCCGGCTGAGAGATATAAGACAGTTATTAAAATAGGGGCGTTTCTACACTGCACGGTACAGCATTTTTTCGCCTCTTGTCTTTAAGTTTTTCACGCAAAAGGCGCAAATCCTTGTTTTTATTTTCATTTTTAACTGAGGCATAACAAGCTTTGACTATCAAAGGGAATAAGACTACAAAATAAATACTTTTTCAGGTACAATTTGATTTTCGAATTTTACTGTAAAATCTTATGACTCTCTTAGTGACTTCGTACTTCTTAAAGGCATCGTTATCCTTCACATATTAATTAGTTTCCCTTAGGAGAATTTGAATTTCAATCCTGAGGTGATCCACTTCTTTACTCTCATGAGCTCCATAGGTTACTTCATTATGACAAAGTAGAAAGGAGAAATTTAACATTGGTCACAACTGAAGTTTAAAGGTTTGAGGTATTTTGGTTTATTTTGTAAATTTAAGGAATAATCTCCTCTTCCCAAGACGGCCATTTTGCTTTACAATTTCTCGCGTTTTCGTTTCTCCGAAACAAGGGGGCAGCCCTTGGTCCTCTGCAATGTATCAATGTGAAGCTACTGATTAAATCTGTCGAATTTACTTAGAGAGAAAAATCTTTCTCGTTTAAGCAGTCTATGTAGTAATCAGATTGTCTTGAACAATACGTAGAGCATCTTATTGTTATGTTAGATAAACAAGTGCTTTGTTTGTTTCGTAGGTTATTTTGATCCAGCGTTCAATAACATTCGCAAGCGGAAAAGGTAGACTGAAAAAATCTGCTGTGTAATTCACCTGAATAATGCAATTATGACCTTTCTAGTAAATTGCACGTAATGGCTAGAATATTAAAACCTGTGGCCTCTTAATTAACTCATGTGTTTGTTTTTGTTTGATTGTTTTTTTTTCTGTCCTCAAAACCGTCTTTCAACACCAGTTAATTAGAGATCTTTAAACTTGTTCATCGGCTTAATGATTGTCGAGTTCGTTTCATTCTGCCAAGAAGCACTCACTGCACTGGTGGTGACTAGCTAGTAAGAAGATCGGCGGAGGGAGGGGGAGAGCAGTTTGATGAATAAAATTTAGGCCCTTTGATGCTCTGAACGCGTAATCATAGACCATGAGCGAGAGTATTTTGAAAGTGGAGAGAAGGGGAAGGAACATCCCCCCCCCCCCCCCCATGCTAGCTTAGATTCTTGGAATTTGAACGAGACTACTAGTTTACTCTATCCTACGTTTGCACCGCGAGAATCAGCTGTCCTCTTGGGGATCCTCCGAGTGCACGTGGGGTTTAGACGGCCGTGTAATTTTGGTCTGGTCAAGTGTTTTAAGTCTTAGTGTTTTTGCTTTGTGGTGGCGGAGGAGGAGGGGATGTTCAGGCGATCGAGACGGGACGTAAATGACGAATAAAAATCGTTACAGTGATGCATATATTATCTAACATTTTTCCGTTGTAAGTTCCAGACTTGGAACTGTACTGTGTTTTGTATTGATCGTGTCTAAAAGTACCCGCGAGAGGACTACAAATAACCTGAAAGTTATTACAGGTAAAAAATGGTTCCATTTTGCGCATTATTTATTTTTCATTAATATTTCTACTGGTACATGGTCGAAGAGTTTATTTGTTCTTCGACAAATCCGATCACATCAACTTTTATCATCTTGCCATATAAAACTATAGCTTGCAAACAAACATGGGGAATCTTACGGGGGAATTTTCACTCATTCGCTAGCCCTGATACAAAAGGAAGGTACAAAAAGTTAAATTGAAGAAAACGTTAGAGTTGTTTGCCGAGATAAATTCAACATCGACTTAGCTATTCCTTACCTAGACTCCTCCTTGTTTCAATGTTCACCTGAAAGTTACTTGTCAGTTTTACGTACTCAGTAGGCTTCGATAATATTGCCGCCCTTTTCCCAACTTCCCGTAGGACTCCGACTTTAACTTTCAGTCGCCCTGCGGTTGTTCTCTTTCCCCCTACTCCCCGTACATGTATACCTACAAATCTGTCCTTGTGAGTCTTACACCCCCCAGCCCCCCTTCCCCCATCCCGAGTGTCTCTTTCAAGATGTAAACTTGCAACATCCCTGTCACTTAGCAAATCCGTGACGTTTGGACCCCAAAAACGACAAGGGTAATCTCTTTATTTTCTTGACTGAAAAAACGTGGTTAAACAAAGTGTGAAGTCTCATTTCTGACAGTTCAAATCGTGTCAAAAATCTTTTTCACGAAACTGCGAAAGAGTTCTAAAACCTTTTCAGTGATTCTTTCAAAGCTAAACACTGAACATGCATTATGTAAGGAAAAGTCTGATTTTCCGAGCTTCACAATCTTTCTGTATCTCATCTTTCTACTCCGTAAATAATCTTCATCCCTTCTCGGTAATTTCCCTTCGCTTGTTCCTAATCCGACAAAGAATGTTAATTCAAGAGCGTTATTTTGAGCACAAGGATTAATTAACTCCCAATTGCCTCTACTCATCTATCTCGTAACAAAATAAATCATTTTACTGCATGCTACATATTGACCTCAACGCTTGGACAGTCTGCTTTGATCACAATAATTCTTAAATAAGATGTGTAAAGCTTAAGCCTCTACATGTATTAACAAGCCAGCGCGTTTGGTCTTGATGAATAGATTAGCGCCCCGGATTTGAGTACCGCCTAAACGATCCCAAAAAGGATAAAATCTTCAACTCCACCTCAAATTAAAGGGTGAATGACTATTAACTTGCTATACTTATTTTGAAGCTGGGAGGTCAAATTCTTTTTTTTTTAAATTTAAAAAAAAAAAACTCTGATACTCGATCTATCCGGCTGAGCGACATAAGACAATTTCTCAACTGTATGTTAGAAGGCCAAAATTAGCGTTTGCCGGAGATCTTAGGAAGGTTTTGGGGATTTTTCGCCCCTTGTCGGCTCACTTCACCAACCACAGCAAGCAAAAACCCTGGCAGATTCTTACCCTAGACTGAGCTATAACAGCTCTAAAAGCAAGTTATAAAACTCTGGGTAGTCGGCGTCTCATAATAAATGATGTAAAGTCACGATTTGTCCTTAATTAATTTTATGGTCTGTTGCTACTTATTTAGTTTTTTTTTATATATATATATCAGCTTATAAATATCGCATTACTTATTCACTGTGTTGTTCCCAGAGACATCTGCATCGAACTTCTTCTCAGTTCTTTTCATACATTTTCTTTTATCTTTCTTGTGAGAATTTTAATTTACATCGCAAATTAAAGAATTGCTTCTTGCTATGTCTACCGTAGTTCCTTTTTTGCAAACCTCCTTACTTGAATTTGGTTATACTTAAGCTTAAAAGGTCAGTTAAGGAAAATTTTAAACTGACTACAGTAGTTTAATACTTGAGCAGATTTCAAGTTGTCCCCTCTCTCTTAGCCAGCTATTTCTCCTTTCAAGTCTGGCGTTTTCTGCCCCGGGATTTTCCAGTTTTCTAATACCCTGCAAAACAGAGTTCCCCTTCTGGCTTTCAGCTTGGGGAGAGACGAGAAGTCCCGTTTTCGTCAGCCCAAAAGAGATGGGTATCTCTATCTCGCAGGTTCCTCAGTTTTCTGTCCAGACGATCCATTAATTAGGATTGACTATTATCTGTCTAGCCAGTAAACGCCACACGAAGTCGCTCAGTCCTGCAAAGTGCAGATAATAGATCTGTCGGATTTATTAGACATTGTAAAATCCTCTTGTCTTGGTTTGTTCATGGAGTAATCAGATTGATTTGACGGGTTGAACAGCTACTAAGTTTTGTTAGTTCTTTTGTTCCGTGGCGCTCAAGGAGCTAGGATCAATAGCAGTAGCAACCCGATAAGTTAGGATCACTCCAAGTCGAATTTCAGTTAGTCGAGATCCTATTTTTTTTAGTTCTTGTCAAGGAATAGATCGACGTGCCTCCCAAAAACGATCCTCAGTCACTACTTTCTTGTGCTTAAGGCGAAAGTAACATGTTTGCCACTTCAAATAAAACAAACAAAATAAAATCGCTGAATTTAGTTCGTCTTGTTAGAAGTTCAACGTTTTGACCCGAGTCTTTGACTGTAAAAAAAAAAAGAAAAAAATCATCTGATAGATTAACTGACTTATCTTATTGTAAGTGCAGTGTAACTAACGACCTTTCTGGCAATTAACAAAAATCCGAACCAAATTTTTTTGTTTTCCTAATCGTAACCTTGCTTTGACCATCTTTCAACACTGGTCAATTAGACTTGACTCTGGAGATCCCTAGACTTGTTTATCAAAAATAGACATGGGGTGAGAGTTTTCTGGAGAGCGCGCAGCAGGAAGGAACATCACTACCCTACTCCCCCTCCCTTTTATTTTTTTAAAGAAGCCATGTCACGGGCATTTCGTAGATTTTTGGTCTAAACTGTTCTGAAATTAGTGGTAGGCAGCTTAACCCATGAAAAACATTACCTTTGAACATCTAAAGGAAGATATAATTTTAATTTGGGAACAGAAATCAAGCTACGGCTATAAATATCGATTTTTTAAAAACGCGCGGAAACAACTTGAAAAAGTAAGCCTTACTTTTTAAAGTTGCAATCCGTGTCCATCCTAGCCATACGCAGCTAAAGATGCTCGTTAACAGTTTCAGTGCTCTAATATAGCAAATTTTAATGAAATAGACTATTATTTTGAGGTTTCCTGCGACACAAATATACAATTTCGGCTGTTCAAAAATCTGATAATCCCTTTAAACTTTTCTTTATAGTGGACCAGACTAAATTTTGTCCTACGTTCATACGATTTCCATTATATGCCAGGTTTTTTGGATTATGATATGAAAAGGATATAAAACAAGTTAACACCTCCCCGCCTCTTCCTTTGGCCTCACCCTGCCTGACCCTGCTAATCATTTCCTTGGGAATATTCCTATCGCGTGAATCGGCTGAACCCTCGATCGGGTGGAGTCAAATTCCTTGCAATTTTGCTCTGGCTATTTATTGTGATTGCCAGGAAATGACCTAGGAAAGATAATTTCATACCGGGGACGCTCCGAGTTCGGAAAAACAGTTCAAGAATAAGACTAAAATTTTTTGCTTCAATCCGGAAAGATTTCGGAGTTGTTTAGAGCCCTCGGTAACGCCAGCGTTCTGTCAGCGTGCACTGGAATGACAAGAACGTACTTGAAGACTACCAACCACGAAGCTGCAGGAAAGCGATAGCGTTCGGAAATTTCTCCTTCGTTTGTGCCCTTCTGGCTTCATGCAGGGCTGAACGAATAAACCAGCGTTAACTTGGGCTACCTGATGTGCTGCTAGTGTTTTCAGTATGCGCTGGAATCCGCTTTTTAAACGAGATTTCTGTGACATCTGCGAGGAAATTGACCAAGTCTGTGACTGATCTGTTGCTCCGTTTATAAATGGTCATTGCTCGTTTACATGATCGAGTGCTGGACGGTGCTTCAAAACGACAGAGGAACACGTCTCGTTGACTAGAAACTTCGCATGCCTGAGCTGCGTTTTTATACAAACGACTGCAGGGAGCTCACAAAAGACAAGTGGTTTGATATGGAAAACGAGCAGAAGGGTACAAAAATGGCGTTTTCCGGCACACGATCTTTGCTGCTTTGGTGTCGGCAACAGACGGAGGGGTACAATGAGGTGAATGTGTTTAACATGTCAAGTTCGTGGCGAGATGGTTTGGCGTTCTGTGCGATTATTCACCGCTACCGACCGGATCTAATGTAAGTCAAAGCTCTCGAAATGGGCAATCAAGGGATTGTATTCGTCTGACAAGCTTTCCACGCTGTTTGCCTTTGGTCTTTTGATCTCTAGTACCCGCTGAAATGCGGCATTGTTTAATTGTTTTTACTGAGAATTTTCTTTCTATTGCTGTAGAGATTTCGACAGGCTGTCCAAAGAAAACATCTTGGAGAACAATGAATTGGTAGGTTTATCTTTAAATATTTAGTAAACTGTGTAAAGACAAAAGTATATATTTGTATGCAGCACGCATCTTTTTGTGCACGTTCGAAATTGAATTTTCATGGGCTGACCTGCGTGAAATTTAGGCACTTGTTCATCAATTATTTTCTTTAATGGTGTCATAGCACATAGAATAGATGCTTAAATCAGGAGATAACAAAATGTGCGGTTCATTGAGAAACTAAACAAATATTATTGTCAGAGATTTATGTCTTTCCGGCCCAAGGCAATGCAAGCGTAGAATGCTGACATTCTTGCAGCGACGTACTAATTTGTCTTTAAGACCTTTGTTTACAATACACAAACACAAGAGGCCCACAATTATTTAAGCCGTTAACGTCAATGAATAGGTCAGAAAGCATCACGTTTTTTCGGATTATTTTTGTTTTTCGTGAGAAAAACGTGTTAATATTGTGTTTGATATCTTTTGGATTTGGTACACAGCAACTTTTTGCGTGACACTTTGGAATGCAAATGCGATCCATTTAATTTTCGATTCGCAGCGGGGTTCTAAAAGTTCTTTCTTTTGAATAGAATGCAGTTAATTTAGCCATGAAAAGGATCAGTCTTCCGTTGGTAATTCTTGAATTTTAATTAAATTGCTTATGTTTGACTTCTGCTTTCGGGTTTCTGTTGTCGGGATTTATATTGCTCGTTCGCGAAGTCACGGTAGCAAAAAACCTTCTTGGACATTTAAATTTAGCTAACGAAGATCTGGTATTTTGCCATCGGCACTTTAAATTGGGTCTGTCATGTTCCAATTGTCCCTTTTATTAGGATACATTGTCTGGGCCAGTTTATTAAAAGACACAATTTTGTTTTGTTTTTTTATTTCACCTGGTATCATCAATATCAGTAAATCCCTTTGCAAATGTCTTGATGATATCTACATTTTCGTCAACACTGCCTGCCTCAAATTCCATAATTCGCTACAGTTGCCAGAAATTCTGTGTTTTAATGAGTGGGTAGCTGGAACTCATTAAAATCAGCTGACTTCATGTCACACAATTCTGGGGTGACATTTAAATCTGCCTTATAATTAGCTGATTTACAGCGACAAGCTAATCAATACACACTTCAAACCTCAAAATTTTTCTTCCGGTAGTTCAAATTTTTTTGCAGAAAAAATTCATCACAACGAAGCGATCAACCTTTGAATTTATTAGGTTGGACGCATTCGATATGGGTTAACCCAATAATTAAAGGGTATATGTTGAGCGCGCATAGTGAGGGTAAATACTGTATAATTTTTAGTTGTTGTTTACTTTTGTTCAGGACTGTGACATTTTCGGTAAAAGGAACTTTTTTCATGCAGCTTGTTTTTTTGCCAAAACCTATCATTCTGTAAGATTTGGCCATAGTTACTGCCACTTATTTACCTAGCAACTGATGGGAAGGGTAATTTACAGTCGAGTGTGTAGTATCGCAGTATATTTATATGAGTTGTGTATTTTGATGGTACTGCAGGGCAACATTGTCAAAATACAAACAAGTACAAATTTATGTACAGCGTAATTACACAGTCAAATAACTGTCAAAAAAGAGTCAGATTTATTATGCAACTAATCTTAGGCAGTAGAGAAAGACTAGACACATGCCAGCTTATGTGTCCAAGGAAATTAAATAGCTAACTCAACAAAAAACTAACCATACAATATCACAGGATATTTGCACTTGGTTCGCGTATTATTTCTAATGCAGTTGGATAATAATTTTTTAATTACTCTTATTGCACTGTTTCAGCAAATTGAGTTACAAGGTAGTGCAGTGGCTGTAAATATGGCCAAATCTTGCTGATTTATCCTCTCGTACCGATAAACGAAAATTAAATTTAGCTGGAAATTATGCAGTAAATTGATATTAATGTTGACTGTGGCAAATGCAAGATATTGTTTGTCCAATTTACAGCTGTATACCAACTTCTGTAAATAATGTTGCAAATATGTTTGAATGCATAGGTTTCAACCCATTTCCTTTCAAACTTGGCACTGTTGTATTATTGTGCTTGTTCTCTTAGTTATGCAATCTGTTTTCTAATCAGGCAAATTCTAAAAAAATTATGATAACTGCCTACTATTAGATCTTTACCAGTTTATCAAGGCTGATGACCTTGATGCAGACGGTGTGTTTGTAAAAGAAAGTGTAGCGTAACAAGATTTGTAGTGACAATGTTTCTTTTGACAGGCTTTTAGTATGGCTGAGAAACATTTTGGTATTCCAATTGTGCTTGATGCAAGTGACATGATAGAGAACCCCAACCCAGATAAACTGAGTGTTATCACCTATGTGTCACAGCTGTATGAATACTTCAAGAACAAGACTCCTGGTATGGGATATGTTTAAATAAAGTAATACTTGTTTGGCATTCAGTCCATGGTGGAGAGAGGAGGGCAAGGGTGGGAACGGGGTGGGGTCTGTTTTTCAGACATGTCCAGGATTGAATGCTAATGGAATGCACGTTCCTCATGACAGGCATCACAAAGTGTCCTCATTAATAAAAGTTCACCAACACACACCAAAATCTGTCAAATATGAAGTAATATGGAAATGTCAAATAACAGAGTCAAACATGAAGTACTCATTAAACAATACTTACATTTAATCCTGGACATAAGTGCTGATCTTCCCACCTCTCATATATTTTACTTCTGGTTCCCTTCTCCCCCCTTCTTTCTTCATTAGTTCCTACCTCTTGGTGCTTTTTCGGTTGCAAAATATAACATTAAGTGTTGCAAAACTATCTTTGAGTCCCTGTTTCTCCAGGTTTCTTCCACCGTGGGAGTCTTACTTCCTACTCTCTCTTCTCTCACCTCTCATAAAGTTCTTGTCACCTTTAATTACTCCCTGGATCCCGTCCCCCTGTTCCCTTCACACCAAGAGGAGTAGTAATAAATTCTGCCTACTGCTTTCTGCTATTGAAACCAAAGTTATTGAAATGTGGCTAAATGTAATTTAGATGTGGCTAAATGAAATTTAGGCTAAGTTAACCTCGAAGCAATGCTCTCCAGCAACCTTAAGATGCACGAAGCCCGCCTGCAACCTTGGCGGTTCGCTGGGGCACTCTGTGACGCATATACGCAGTAGGCCGTTACCGCTGGCCGCTTAGAGCTCGGGGTGGCCCCAGGGCCTTCGCAGGGGCTCTTCATGACTTTTCACGCAGCGTGTTGCTCGCCATCATTCGCAAGCTCATTTCGCTAGCACTTGCTCGCAAGCTTCGCTATTTTTGCCCGGCCCACCCTCCCTCGGGTAGGTCTTAGAGCCTCGTGGTAGGTTGGTAAGTATTCCACTGAGTCCTTCAGTGTGACGGTGCCTAGGTGGGTGGTGGCCGCTTCAGGGTTACCATGGATACCTCCTTCCCTGCTGTGCATCGCCGGGCTCCACCAACCTCCAGGCACCAACGCCCAAGCTCATCTATTGTTGATGAGTTTAATTATTAATTATATACTATCTTTTTCATTTATTTCAAGCAAACCAGGGGTATTCCACCAAGATGAACATCCAGCCAAAGACAAGAAGTGAATCCACTGGTCACAAAGGCAGCAAGCGTGCCTCGCCTTCTCATCAGATCTACCTCCTGTCAGGCCATGCTAAGCGGGTCGCTACAGCCTTGCGGAATGTTTTCAAGTCAGACACTAAAGAAGAATCATCAAAGAGCAAGGAGCAGGGTCATGGAAGTAAATACTTAAGTGTGGACCCCTTGAGAACAAACTCGGAAACAGTGAGTATTACAGGCCAAATAACTTTTTCTAATGACTGTGTTGTTCCACAAAAAATCAATACACCTCCCATGGAAGGTTGTTGGCTTAAATCGCCCTACCCTTCTAAAAATTCCAGTCAGGCTTTACTTGCTGATTCACACCATACCATTAGAAATTATTATGTTAAGTGCTTTAATTCTAGAGTTGTTTTCCAGTGACTATTGAAACCTGTTTGAGGTTTTGAATTTGATGGTAGTGAAAAAAATCAATATGCAACATGCTCAGATGAAAAACAAAGTGGCTGCTTTTCTGGTCAGCCAGAAATTTAATCAGAACCAAGCATTACCTTTCAAAGCGATCATCAAATCAATTTAAAATTGACGTCACATCCGGTCTTTGCTGCCTCAAACTTTCAACTCAAAAGTGGGCAAACTTTTGTAAGTAATTGTTAAAGAAATAGTATGGTGAAAGAAAATTTCAGGCTGGGAAACTCAGTGGAGATGAATTATCAAATTTCCATTCCGTAAGTGGCGTATAAACCTTACCTTTGCAGGGACAGCGTTAACTTTTGGCTTTAAAGGGAAAGCTTTCAGAAAAATTGTATGAAGAACTTTGGCGGAATTGCACAGGAACTGCACACACGCGCGGCGTTTGACCGCTGTGTGGCATAACCTGGCCTTGTGCATGTTCCTTACCAAACTGGTTGGATGTTAAACTTTTGTTTTGAGTTTTGATTGGGTTGGTTGGATTACAGTTACCAGTAATTGTAGGCAGGCAATGTGTGCAAAGGGCTATGTATGTTACTGTAGCTCTTACTCTTTGCACGCATTGCTTACCTATAATGCTACTTGTTTGTTGTTCTTCCCTTTCTCTTGTCGGCCAATTGTGATTATTGTCTATTCATACCTAAGATAACAAACTATTTTTAATTAATTTATTTCTATTCATACATGTATCTAAGGTGACAAACTTTTTCCTTGTGTATTATTTTCAGAACAGAAATTGTGATGAACTTACACCATGTGCAACAAGAAAATCACCGTTCTTGGGAAATGATTGTTTCGTTTGTCATAATAGAGTGTTTCTCATGGAAAGGCTGATTGCGGAAAAGAAACTTTTTCATCGAGCATGTTTCAGATGTGATAAATGCAGTGCTTGCCTTCGACCTGGAACATATCATTACTTTCCTGAAACAGAGAAGTTTTGCTGTTTGTTTGACTGTACAGGAGGTAATGGTTACTATTACGACCTAAAGTGATTCTGTGAACACTCTCTGTATGAGAGTGTGTGTGTGAGAGTGTTCTATTGGAAATTGAGAATCTGATTGGATTTCCCATTGTTTTGTATTTGCTGGTTGAACAAAATTGCATGCATGTTTCTCTTGAAAGGAAAAAGTGTTCTTGATTTTTAGCTAAAAAATACATTAAATTGTACTGGGTTTAGAATATAATCCTTTAGAGATTCTTCAAAAAACAATTTGACTACTCACCCTCATTTCTGATTAGCATCCCCTTCCCTTTCATATGGGAGCCCCCCTCCTCTCCCCCCCCCCCCCCCGGCTGTGTAGGGAGATGCAGACACTTAATTGTTAGCAAGCTTGACTCTGAATAGAGTGGTCTGGGTGGAGCCCTGGCTGGGGTCATTGTGTTTTGTTCTTGGGCAAGATACTTTACTCTCATAACATCGGCTGGGGGGGGGGGAACCCTGCGATAGACTAGCATCCCATCCAGGGGGGAGTTAAAATACTTCTAGTTGTTAAATAGCGTATTTATTTGGTTATAAGGTGCACTCGGTTATAAGACGCACCCCAATCTAGGCAACTTTGTCATGCCAAGTTTCCAAACTGAAAATTCTCCAAAAACAGTCGGTTATAAGACGCACCATGAGTTGGAGAGTTGTAAAGATTTGGTGATCAATTTAAGGACAGTTCTTCTTACAGAATTTGAATGATTGAATGTTGTTCATACTCCTTGGCACAATCTTCGAGTGAAAAGGTAACATTTCTTGCTAAAAAAGACGTAAATACACTTGAGCAAAACATCTTTCCATCGCTCATGCTTCGAATTTAGCTGCTAAGTAACCTGGCAGATGTGTAGTTTCTGGTAACCAATGAGTTTGTAGCTTGGTTACCAAGTTCTCAAGCATGCTTCGTATCGCTTCGTACTTTGTTTATCGACTGGTTCTGAAAGATTCTCAAGCTTTTGTTTGGTATTTCCCTGTCAGTTCTAAAGGCATTTCCAACATTCCAGGCTTAGAAAGGTTTGTTTCAAATGATTATGCTTGATTTTCTTTGTCTGTTTCAACAAAATGCTGGCATAAGCATGCATTGCTAGAACTTGTTTATACGTGACAATAAACTTTACACTGAAACTTGCTGTTTCTTATATGTTTTCTTGTTCTAAAAGTCAATGACCAACATTAAGTGTTTTCATTTTTCTTGTTTTATTTGTAAGTTCCGGTAAAATGGCGGTCATAAGATTTTGTTGGGCGAAAATACTCGGCTATAAGATGCACCTCAATTTTGGCATAAACTTTCCACAGAAAAACAGATTTTCCTTGAAAAAAACCGTGCGCCTTTATAACGGAATAAATATGGTATTACAGAAACCGAGATAAGCTTTGATGGTATGGCCAGCCACTTGGTTCGACATAGACTTTACCTTTACCTACCCAGGCCATGTGGTAAGTATGCACCAATACATGTAGTTTTACAGAGAAACTAACTAGTCGACAGGCTGTTGATTCCGGGTAATAGATGTGTATCTCTGTTCCACCAACAGCTCAAAGAAAAAAGCCCATAACCATAAAGCTAGAGCCTTTACCAGATGTGTCACAGGAATCCCATACCCAGCAGAATCTGACCCCTGAATCCTCTCCCGATCTGTCTGATAGAAATTCACCAAAACCACCAGACGACGAGCATGTGAAAAGCCCTCTTCAAAGACAATTCTCAGTTGTAAAGAAAAACGCGATAACGTTACCTGCCTTACCACAAGCACTAAGTCAAAGGAAAGGTAATGTTGATAAAGGTCCGTCGAAGAGTCCTAAGGTGACACAGGGCCACAAGAGTGAAGGAGAAAAGAAGAGGAGATTTTCTGGTGGTAGGAGGCCTAGGGCTAAAGGTAGACATGAAGGGAAAGGAAAAGATGTTAATTCTGGAGAACCAGGTGAACAGGAGAAAACATGGTCACCACTAAACAAAAGACGAGCTCCTGACACAAGATTAGAAAATAAAAGTGACAATGTTAAAAATGACAATGGTGCAGTCACAAACAACACCTTGCATGTGGATGAGCCAAGCGAAGTTTCAATGGCATTGTCCTCAGCAAAATCTGAATTGTTATCTAAGCAAGAACAAGGGGAAGAAGAACAAACTGAAGGAGAACTGCTTTCATTTAAGAAAAATGATCAGCAAAGAACTACAAAGGAGGCTTCCGCAAACCTCTTTTTTTCGTTCAAAGAAGAGTTGCTTAAGAGAGCGACTGAAAGTAAGGTGACTGAGGGAAGTAACTTATTAAATGGTTGTGAGAATGTTTTATCAGAGACATCAAATGAAAAGGACAAGACAAAGCTTGATAATGATGAAAGGGGAAAGTGTGATTGTTCGGAAAGTGATCTCATCAGTAGTAGTGATTTGAAGGAAGAGAACACGACGAATGATGGTGAACGTAAATGTTCAGAAGATAGTTCTAGCATTAACAGTGATTCAATGAAGTCAGTGGGGTCGCATAAGACAAGTGTTTCTGATGAGATTGCACCTCCAGTAGTTCCAAAGAGCGTTCAAAAACTGCGAGACAAGTTTCTTAACATCAATGACATGATTGAGGAAAAACACAAGAATAACTTAGCAAAGAAAAGTCACGAAATCCAGAGAGAATTGAGGTGTGTTTCTGCTTGGAAACAGCAAACGGAAACTCATGTGGCTACCTCAAGAAAACTTTCAATAAATTCAGCAGGGAAGACAGCTGAGCTCAAGAAACCAAACATTGGTGCAAGCCGCAGAAGTGTAAAAGAGTTGAGAAAAATGTACATGGCTAGTGGTGGCAGTGAAGGCAAAGGTGTAAAAGGGAAATCAGATGTAGTGAGGTCAAAATCATTGCAGTCATCAGTGAGTATGGAGCGAAAATCAAGTGGACCCGATATCTCATTAGACAATGCTGAGGACAAATGTGATTCTAATGAGCCTGAAGCTGAAGATAGTTCAGCTCTACAGAAGGATGTTGATAATTTATCTTCAACTAGGGATGTTGATAATTCACATCAATGTAACCATGCTGACAATTCATCACAATCTAAGGATATTGGCAGTGATTTGTCACAGTCTAGAGACGTTGTTAGTGTTGCTGTTCTTGAAGAACAAACTCCTAATGATAGAAACGAGCCTTGTGATTCAACTGAACATGCTGTAGTCATAAATATTGATTACCTTGAGGGTAAAATAGACAATTGCTATGTTGCAACCAACAATCAAAGTCCACCGTCATCAGGAAATATCGGTAGTATGTCTCACGAGACAAGAACTTACACGATTATTAAGTCCGAGGATGTTTCAAATGAAGTGCCCTCTCTTCATATCGAACCTGCTAGTCCTGAGCCTTCTAATGGCGAACGGCGTTCTCCAGGTTTGAAAAGACACGCAGCATCTCATGACAGTGGAATTGACATGCCGTCATACATGCAAAATAATTTACTGGCCTCTTCACCAGTTGACAAAATACCTGCAGGAAGTTTAAAAGTTGCAGCAGAATTTTCTTTTCCTGGCACTGGAACTTCTGTTTTAACACCAAGTGAACAACTGTCGAATGAAACCAGTGGAGATATGCAAGCCTCGGACTGTCCGTTATCACCAGGAAGTGATTACTCCCCTGAAGTTCTTTGGTCACTACCCTTATCAGCTGATAAAAGAGCATCGCTAACTGACACCAGTTCATCTTGTAGTTCACCACGAATGTCTGTCATAATCGCACAAGAAGCATCGACGACCAAAATAAACAGCAGATTTTTTACAGTAGAAACCATGGAGCCTTGGGATTTTGAGGATCATAGAATTGCCGAGGAGCACCAGTGCGTCATGGAAGTTGAGGGCGCGTTTTCCTTTGGTAGGGAGAAAAGTAAAACCAGCAAAGCGGAAAGAGATGCCATTTTCTCTTTGCGTGGTGATGCTAAACGTGCGGGCAGCTTTAATAGTACTGACCTGATTAAAGAGGAAGAAATAACCCTATCTCCATCAGAGATTGACTCTGAGTTACAGTCACTGGAGGCACTGCACAGGGAGTTGGAAAGACGAGGTGTGGAGATTGAGCACAGTTTGAGAGAAAGTATGGACTGTAAGTATGGAACAATTTCTTTACTTTTAACATTATTGTTTTATGGACTAGCATCCCATCCCAGGGGCTGAACTAGGGGGAGGATGCAGGGGGAGCGTACCCCCTCCCCTTGAGATGACCTATGGCTTTCTAATACAACTGGTATTCGGCAAAAAAGTCGGTTACGCCATTCCTTAGTGGTGAACCCCTTCTATGGGAGTAAGAAAAATCCTGGATCTGCCCCTGCATCCAGGGACCCTTGTAAGTTGCTTAACGCCACAGAAACGAGGATAAGCTCCAGCCTGATGGGCCACTAGGCCTGAGCTTTGACTTAACCTACTGGCTCTTGGCCCAAACAAAACTTTCACAGAAAAGTTCACAGTCTTACTTAGGGAGTATGCAGGCCCACTGATAAAATTTATGACACAACTTTCGATTCATTACTTTGACAGCTGAAAGGCCTTTCAATGACTGTGAAGACGAGCTTCTGCGGGAATGGCTAAGTGTGGTTCATGAAAGGAACATGATTTTGAGAAGAGAGTCAGAACTAATATACCTGTAAGTACAATTTACAGGAAGTAGAATTATAATAAATTATAAACAATAATGTCCAAACTACTCTCGAAAATTAAAGCAAAATCAAGAGACCTCTATATCACACTAAACTACAGGGCCCAGTTGTTCAAAGGGCAAATAACGTTATCCACCAGATAAATCGCTATCCAGTGGATAGTGATTTATTTGGGGGGATAGTGTTATCCACCCTTTAAACAACTAAGGCCTGAACATTATACACTTAAACATGCACAGGAGTTTGGGCTGGTGCAAGAACCTTTCTCTAAATGACTTAGACTTCAATTTTAAGTCATTTAGGTTACGTCTGCAATGAAATCAAGTCAAGGGAATTTCAATTAATAAAAGTTGATTCATAGAAAGGATGTACCAACAATTGAAACTGTCAGAATTGATGATTTGAACAAATATACGAGTCACTGTAGTAAATTAATAGTTAGGGGAATTGACATTATATCAAGTTTGGGAGCGAAAGTGTTAAGCTGGCTTTCCTCTGAGTTTCAGTGTCATCATTTTCGGATTGTTCTCATTTCAGGCTGCAGTCTCATAATTATGAGGAGAGATACCGAACAGTCGAAGGAGAACTGAGAAAACTGGTGGCCATGCGAGGTAATGCTTGTTGTACCAAGCCTATAATTGAACCTCAACAGCTATAATTTTAGAAGGGTAAAGTCTGGGCTAGACTGAACAGCCCTCTATTTTTTGGTATTTTTTGATTGATAAGCAAGCAGTGAGAAAGGGGAGAAAACTGGAAAGAGGCTGTGGACAGTCTGCTATACGGCAGAATGAGAGAAGGGCGATATTAACTTGCCCTAACTAACAAATAAAAGCTAACCACAAGCAAACCAGAGTAAAACCTGACCGCAAGCAAACCAGGGTGAAGCTAACTGTAATCAAACCAGGTTGAAGCTGACTGCAAGCAAACTAGCGACATTCCGTCATTCTGCCATCCGGCCAAATAGGGTCACCCAGAGTTTGTAATTAATATGGAAAGCAGTGCTCGACACTAACGCTAGTACACTAGCCCAGGACTAGTAAAATTTCATGCTTGGCTAGTAAAAGTACTTTCCTACTAGCCCATAGACTAGTAAATTCGTGGAAAAATAAATCAACTACAACTCTATAACTTGGGAAGTTTTTCTCCCAGAAACCTTCATCAGGATCTAGTTTCCATAGCTTGAGTAATTTAAACCAGAGCACTTGCGACCCACATCGCATACAGATTTTTATCGTACGATCAACTTGCAAACCTGACGCCATCTTGGAAAAGACCCTCTGTCCTCGCTTCCATGATTCCCAAAAGGGACCTGGGAGAGAGCCAAAGTAAGTCGGCCATCTTGGGGTTTTCGCGCGAGCGACTGCGCGAGCATGATTTCAAGATTTTGTAACACTTTACCTACAAGAAAACCGCCTTCAAGGGCCGATAATCATGAGCCAGATTTACATTGTTCACCAGAGGACCACACACTGCACGAAGAGAAAAAGAAGTGTGATCCACGGTCAAGAAATTCTTAACCGAGTTGGATGATAGCATCATTGCTGCGTCTCAGTGAAGGAAAGATGTACTTGTGTGGACTCAAACAAATATAGTGCTAAGAGATTAGCTGATTCAAACTTGGCTGTTTTTATTTTTTTAAGGGGGGGGGGGGGATGGGGCTAGTGACTTGTCCTTGTGGGCTAGTGATTATTTGTACCTACTAGCCAATTGCCTAGTATCCAAAAAAGTTAGTGTCGAGCACTGGAAAGAAAATATTGTGACAAATTTTGTGTCATTGATAGATGAAGTAAAGTCAACTGATGATTTGAAGAGGGAGCGGGAATTACTGTCAGAATTGCTAGAGTTGGTTCAAAAAAGAAGCTTCATTGTTGACAGTCTGGAGGAAGAAAGAGTAAGGTATTTATTTGTCTGTTTGTTTACTAATAAAATAGCCAGTGCTGTTTTATGTAAGACATCACTCAGTATTAAGAGGCTGTATCTGTAATAGTGGTCTGCCCGTTCTGGCTTATTAAATAGATTTCGCTCTTTTCTAGTGTGTTGCAAGACTTTCATGTAATTATACTAAAAACACAATTCACTTGACCGGATCATTAATTTTTTTCGAATTTTTAAGGATTTTCGGTGACCCGAACGAGCACTTGTAACGACCACTGTCAAGGCTTAAATTTACCACAACTTTGAAAATTAATTAAAAAAGAACTAACAACTTCTGTACCAAACAAACACTGCAGCCTGTTAAATTATGTCTTTTTAATTTATCACACCAACTTTCACGAACATTGAGCTCGAATCAAGCTAGCAGCAAAACATTAATGACACCCCTATCACACACCTTGATGAAACACTTGAAAACGGCTCAGATTCAAACTTTATTTTTGAAAAAGTGAGGCGGTCTACTTCAATCAAACCAACGCAGCCAAAAAGTAGATGTAATAGAAAATGTTCCTATCGAAAAAAACCTTTTGGTATCGTCTTAATGAAATATTTACAGCTGTGTAAACTTGCCCAATTCCAAAGATCTTCATGTTTGCAGCCATTTTGAGGGACTCGTCAGGACGAGGAGTTTCATCAACTGGCCTCGCAGACATACCTCACACCTTCAGAAATAAACAAAGATTAGATATAAATGCAGTGCAGTTCAACTGAAAGAGAATAAATCGTGTTTAAAAATGGAAGCTCGACTTAAATTTTGACTGTTACGGACGTACGGTTGTTACAATTGGAATTTCGCTCGATGATTCCACTAGAAATAACAATATTTGACATACAAACTTCGACTTAATGTAACCTATGAATCAGCTCGAGGCTTGTGCTTTTCCTTCCTTACTGGCGTACAGCAAAGATTTTCCATCGCAAAACGTTGAACGTCGAAGAAACAGCTAAAGAAACGGCCTGTCGGTCACTACTTCATGTATGAGGCACTATACGGTACACATATGGTACACAATGGTACTCCATACATGAAGTATATAACCGACCAATCGATAAACATGTCAGTTTGGTCTTCTTTACCTGATGCTTGCTGTTTTGTCGTGAAAACAACAGAAACAACTTCGCTGTACGCCGGTAAAGAAGGGAAAGCACGAGGTTACTACCTTTAACTGATTCAAACGCTACATTCAGTCAAAGTCTGCGTGTCAAATATTGTTATTTGTTGTGGAATCATCAAGCGAAATTCAGTCGAACAAGAATGACCTTACGCCCGTAGAAATCGTTGGAATGTAAGTCGAGCTTCCATTTTTAAACACGATTTATTCTCTTTCAGTTGAACTGCAATGCATTTATATCTAATCTTTCTTTATTTCTGATGGTGTTAGGTATGTCTGCGAGGCCAGTTGATGAAACTCCTCGTCCTGACGAGTCCCTCAAAATGGCTGCAAACATGAAGATCTTCGAAATTGGGCAAGTTTACACAGCTGTAAATATTTCATTAAGACGATACCAAAAGGTTTTTTTCGATAGGAACATTTTCTATTACATCTACTTTTCGGCTGCGTTGGTTTGATTGAAGTAGACCGCCTCACTTTTTCAAAAATAAAGTTTGAATCTGAGCCGTTTTCAAGTGTTTCATCAAGGTGTGTGATAGGGGTGTCGTTAATGTTTTGCTGCTAGCTTGATTCGAGCTCACTGTTCGTGAAAGTTGGTGTGATAAATTAAAAAGACATAATTTAACAGGCTGTAGTGTTTGTTTGGTACAGAAGTTGTTAGTTCTTTTTTTAATTAATTTTCAAAGTTGTGGTAAATTTAAGCCTTGACAGTGGTCGTTACAAGTGCTCGTTCGGGTGAACCGAAAATCCTTAAAAACTCGAAAAAAATTAATGATCCGGTCAAGTGAATTGTGTTTTTAGTATAAGTACATGAAAGCCTTGCAACACACTAGAAAAGAGCGAAATCTATTTAACAAGCCAGAACGGGCAGACCACTATTACAGATACAGCCTCTTAAATCAATTTAGCCAAACGGAACTTCCCGACAACCTCGTTCCCAGGGTTTCTCTCTCCCCGCCCCCTCTCTCTTCTGTCGCTCTGAGGGGTTGGGAGAGAGATCTTGTGAGCCAGGTTGAGCTCCCTGGTTATTTCCTTTGCCCCTTTTGTAAATCCGAACTTACTGACCATTGACAGAAAAATATAAGACTTGAGCCCGCGATCCAACGAAAAACCCATTACCTGGTCATCTGTCAACTAAAAAAAACACACAACCTCAATGAGTTCTACACTTGAGCCTGCAATATGGTCATGTGATACTGGTCAGCAGATACCTTGTTTTGACAGCTGTCAATTGTCCATAACATGGATGCCCAATATTAAAGATGTTTACTGGCATTAACCTTAATGTCAACCTATTTATGGAGTATGGGCGCCATGTTGAACGACGTCTTATGGACGGACAGCACATGTGCCTGCAAACCATGCCGCTGGCCATGATGACCATGAAAAATGAAATGCATGGTTCTCCTATTTCTATGCCTGCATTATGGTCATGGTGCCCCACTCTGCAGCCCTTTGGGCTGCTGGGGAGCTCCGCTAAAAAGAGTGTCAGATTGCATAAATTGGAATTGCGGAAGGAGGGGGGGGGGGTGGTGGGTAAAAATGTGGTGCATGGCAGAATGGAAAATTGGACTAAAGTAAAGATGTTTTGATTAAATATATCAAACACAAGAGACAATAATTAGTTCCTGATGGCCCACAAGGCCAGAATGCAGACTTTTCCTTTACCTTACCTATTAAGTACAATATTTATTGTGTTGTTGTCAATGTGGTCATTGTTTTACAGGGAAATCCACGAGGATGAGAAGGTTGAGCAAGCTTTGACAGATGGTATGTAAAAGTCAGAGTAACAAGGTTTGAATTGTTTTGAGAACTTGATTACCTCCTTTTTTTTTTTTTTTTTTTTTTTTTTTTTATTGCAAGTACTTACAACATTTAACATACAACATTACGATGATTACAAAATATAGATGTCTAATTTTACAAAAGGAGCTACTTTACAGTACAGCTTAGACAGTGAGAAAAAATAGTTACAAAAATTACTCTATTAAAGTCAATACTATTAACATTACAACACTTAGGATAACATTACAACACTTAGGCTAACAATGCAAAAAGAAAATAATAACAAATAACATTGTCTATAATCATTAACAGAGAGAAAACGAAAGAAAATGAACGATCTAGCGAGAAACAAAAACAAAAGGAAACTAATTGCTTTGTAAAAAATTCCATTTCTTGATATAGTTATCGTATTTACCGGATTTGATAGCAATATGTTTTTCTAATAATAGTTTGTCGCGAACGAGGGATATGTACTCGTTAAACTGAACTTTATTTTTTAGGCCGGTGTTACGGTATAAAAAGTATTTTCCTAATATAATAAGATGGTTTAGGGCTAAACAACCACGAGTAGAGTCCAATATACCATATAGGACATCTAAGTTCGAAAGATGGACTCTTTTCCTACTATGAGCATTATACCAATCTTGAAACTCTACCCAGAAAGATTTTGCTTGAGTGCACTCTATAAAAAGGTGCCAGATGGTATGGAGCTCGGTAGGGCAGAAAGGACAAGTTGGGGAGTCAACTTTCTTCATCTTATGTAATAAGCTATTGGTAGGTAGGATGCGATGAATGATCTTGTACTGGAACATCATCATTTTGGTTTCTTTTGTAACGTTAAATGGTAAAAGATAAACCTTACACAGATTGTTCTTTTCTACCCCATATTCAATAAGTTTCCTTTCTGCTGTGGGGGGAGATAGCTTTTCCAAGGATACCAGTTTGTCATAGAGAGTTTTGCAACTCAACGAATCGCTTATTGAATCAAGGGGTTTTATGGGTAGTTGGTCGTTAAAGTTTAAAAGCTTTTTCCACGAGCGAGGGAAAGCAGAAATGATGCTGTAATACTGTAGAAAATTAAACTTAGTCTTGAATTTTTCGCAAAGAGAATTAAAAGATAGAAAGTGATTTTTTTCTGTGTTAAGTAAGTCTGATATGTGCGTGACTCCAGCCTGATGCCAATGTGAAAAATAAATCGATTTTTTATTAACAATTAGAAACCTATTGTTCCAGATTACTTGCTCTAGTACCTCAGATTTATTTTGAGGATCAGTCACAGTGATTTTCTGCCAGAGGGCTACGATGTCTTTGTAAAATTTTGGGAGGTGTTCACTTAGGCAAAGAAGCTTACAGTCATAGTTACACTGAAATAAGAAAGTGCCACCGACGTTGGCAAGGAAAGAGGTTGGAATATATTTCCATGGAGCGTCGTGGTCTGAACATAGGCGGTTTACCCAGTTTAGTTTTAGAGCTTTGTCAAAAATAGCGAAATCTTTCATTTCTAAGCCACCTTCTTTTTTAGATTTTATCAGAGTCGACTTTTTGATTTTCGCAGGTTTGTGGCTCCATACAAAGTCGAAAATCATTCTATTCACTTCTTCAGCGAATCGTAGTGGCGTTTCCATGGAGCTGCAGATGAATATGACTTTTGAAAGGGCTAGAGTTTTAACAATGTTTATTCTTCCATAAACAGAGATATCCCTTTGAGACCAAAAGTTTAAAGTCTTCTGTAATTTTGACAGCTTGTCGAAGAAGTTTCTTTGGTCTGACAGATTGTCATCGTACGAGAAGTGTGTACCTAGAGCGTAGACAGGTTCATCTGTCATTTGAAGATTTAAAATTTGGTCTTTTCTATGTCTCATTGAGCCAAGCCATAACATTTCAGACTTTGATACATTTATCTTTAGCCCTGCGCACTTTTCAAATCGGGAGAGCAATACAAAGAGGTTATTTACGGAATGAACATTAGCGAGGAAGGCTGTGGTATCATCGGCGTATTGTGATAATTTAACCGTTTTATTATTCTGTATTTTTATTCCTTCTATTTCTTTGGAATTAGAGATTTTTTGAGCTAAAACTTCTATGGCGATGATAAATAGCATACCAGAGAGGGGACAACCCTGGCGTACCCCTCGTTCTAAAGTGAAGTGACTGGACGCGTAGCCATTGTTTAAAACACAACTGGTAATGTTATAATAAAAAATACTAACCCAGCGCCTGAGCTGCGGGCCGAAATTAAACGTTTGTAAACATTTTTGGAGAAAGTCCCATTCGATTGAGTCGAAGGCCTTCTCGAAATCTAGGAAGACGGCTATTCCAGGCAATTCTTTTTGCTTCGTAAAATCCATAACGTCTTTGATTAATCTTATGCTTTCACCAATGTATCTTCCTTTGACATACCCGGACTGGCTAGAAGAAACAATTTTTGGAAGAATTTTCTCTAACCGGAGAGCAATGACTTTAGTTAAAATTTTGTAATCCACATTTAAGAGTGAAACTGGTCTCCAATTTTTCAGGAGCTCTAAATTCTTTTTCTTTTTTGGAATTAAAGAAATCACACCTTGTCGTTGTGAAATGGAAAGAGTTCCGCTTTGAAGTGCATAGTGGAAACTCTCCGTCATATATTTTGCTAACATATTCCAAAAATGTAGATAAAAATCTACAGTAAAGCCGTCTGAGCCTGGGCTTTTATTTTTGGCCATTGATTTTAGGGCGTTATAGCATTCTTCTCGCGTTACTTCACTTTCGCAGGTCTCAGCTTCTTCTTCTGATAACCTATTCTCAATTCCTTCAAAAAAGTCACTAAATTCTGGAAGCTGTGGGTCAGAATTAACCGAAGTATATATTTGCTTGAAGAAATTTTCCTCTGCCTGAAGAATCTTTTTTGGGTCGGTTATCTTCTTATCTTCGTGAATTTTAATGGCAGTCACATGTTTTCGTCTATAGTTGGTCTTTTCCAAACTGTAGAAATACTTACTATTTTTCTCTCCGTACTCGTACCAACGTGTTCTGCTGCGCACAATTGCGCCTTGTGTTTTACGAGCTTCTACCTCTGCGAGCTTAGCTTTTAATTTGTCCATTTCCTTTTTGTCGCTTTCATTGTAGTTAGCTTGCAATTTATTTTGAATAATTATTAATCTTGTTTGAAGCGACGCTTCTTCATCACGCGATTTCTTTGCTTTGCGTTTTGAATATTTAATTGTGAAAGCCCTGATTTCCATTTTGATCATTTCCCAGAAGAGTCCTTTATCATCTACTTGTTGATGCCGTATAACAAATTCGGGAATTTTAAAAGTGAGCAATTCAACGTAATCGGTATCAAGTAATAGTGAATTGTTGAACTTCCAGAAGCCAGGTCCGCGCGGAGGGCTGTTTTCGTCGAAAGTGATGTTAAGCACTACAGCAGAGTGGTCGGAATGTATGTTTGGAATTATATTGCACTCTCGGATTAGCTTACAAAGGCTTTTCGAAACCAAGAGATAATCTAGCCGGCTTTGGATCTTTCTGGAAGCATTACTCCAAGTGAATCCACACGAATCGGGGTTTTTAAAACGCCAAGAATCAACTAAATTATTTGTACTAATTAGTGTTTGGAGTTCAACAACAGACGCCTTCTTAGCGTCAAACGGTTTGCCGCCTCTCTTGTCTATGCTATTAATTACGCAGTTGAAATCACCTCCCAGGACAACATTGTCATTGATGTATTCCCTAAGGAAAGAATTGGAAAGCTCAGCAAGGAAAGAGATTTGATGCCTTGCCTCATTGGGTGCGTAAATGTTTACGAAAATTGTCTTCTTATCGCTTAAAATGGTTTCAGCCAGCTAAGACGCATCTTCCGTAATTATCTGTGCTGATCTTTTCAATGCTGACGTCGAGTCGCGGTTTGAACAAAATCATTACTCCTCTACTGTGTGAAGAACCATGACTGTAAGCAATTTTGCCACCCCATTCTGCTTCCCACCTTTTAATTGTTTGAGGTGTAGAATACGTTTCTTGAAGGAAAATAATATCGGATTGTTGACGATGCAACCATTGAAAAACTTGTCTTCTTTTTCTTGAGCTGTTTAGCCCTCGAATATTCAAAGATAAAATCTTATAGATCATTTAGGTTCATATTTTAGTCTAAATGTAATACCGGCAATAATGCTCATAGGAAAAACGGAAATATCTAAAGTGGAATAAAGTTTCAGTTTCTTGCTTTTGCGACTTGAATTGCTAGTGGTCAAACTAATCGAAAAAATCGCGACACAAAGGACGGGAAAATATAGTACGAAAAACCAGACGGATTTTAACAAAAAAGTTAACACTATGCGGTACAGAAAAATTATAACTACATCTATCAAGGACTTACCTAATTGTTTGTTCGGCATTATCAGATACTGGTACGTGAATGTAGAGCAATGTTACATTGGCCACCACAATATGGCCGTGATCGATTTCAATGTTTTAACAGTTAATTTAAACGTCCATTAAACGTCCATACAGTGGAAACGCTTTCGTCTCAGGTCCGCGGTAGAGTGAACCGTCTATAATGAGCTTCTCTACTCTGAAAAATGCGGCTCGCTTCTGTTGTTTGGCGGTCTTCAACACCGGGTGTAACTTCTTTCTAATTTCTTCCACTTCTTTAGGGAAATCATCGGCGATTCCGAGCTTACTGCCTTTAGTAAGATTTTTAATAAAGGACTTAATAAACTCTTTGTCGAGGAAGTCCGACAACTTAACAATGATGGGTCGAGGTTTGAGATCTTGAGCGTTGGAAGCACGACGCGATGAAATCCTGTGTACTCTGTCGAAACGAATATTTCTTTCATCTTGTTCTGGAATCTTTAAGTCGTTACGTAAAAATTCCCTTAGCACTTCTTCGGTGTCTTTATTCGATTCACGACTGCGCTCCTTTATTACCTCCTTAAACATCGAGGTGTGCTATCAATGGCTTCTCCTACCTTCAACACCATCTAATTTACATGAAGGCTAGAGCTTTGTAAAATTATTGTGTTCTTGACAAATTTAAAATCCATTGTCAACATGACTAACAAAGAAATTTCAAATTTCCTCAATAATGAGGTAGAAAACAATTGAAAGTACTCTTAATTGAATTATTTTAATTTTCAAGTATAATGGAGTTTTATGGGCTTTGCCAATTCAGAGTAAACACATTTGCTAGTTGCAGCATTGTGCCAAACTAATGGAACCTGTTTGAAAGCAATCAAAAGTGTCACAAATTAATTGTAAAAGGTTTTTTGAGTGGCAACATGATTCTCCATTTTTTACAGGCATAGCTGCATTGCCCAACAATCGCTGGAACCAGAGACCAGATTGTACCAAGGTTGCATTTTCAAGATTTTATTGTTAACAGCAACTCCTGATGCATGCATTCAAGTAAAAAAATATTTAGAAGTTTTATAGTTAAACTTGACAATTTGCTCTTTTACCTGAACCAAAGTTTACTAGATACTATTGTACACTCTCTCCTTAGTAACAACAGTATTCAATACTGTCTTATGCAGATGGCCAATTGAATTGTTAAGCAACAAAAATTAAATGCTTCTAGTTCATTTTCTGGTACAGTAGAATCCTGATTTTTTAAACTCTTGATAACTCGAAAGTATTTATTTAACTATAAGCTACATTGAACATAGGCAAAATGTCTAGAGCATCTATGTCAACTATCCAAATTATCTGGTGAGACAGAATCTCCCTGTTTCCTGTACAGGTCAACAAGTCTCCCTGATATGAAGGAAATTGCTTTCAGTATGCATTTCCCGGGGGGGGGGGGGGGGTACTCGACATAATTTCGGGTAGGAAGGTGCGGCCCGGCCTCCTAAACCCTGACCCTGTTTAAGACACGAGCCTCTGATTTTCCTACCCTGTTTAAGACAGAATGCCAATTTTTGATACCCCGTATAAGACATAAACAAGTACCTCACTGGCTTGTTGTGATCGTGAATTAAGCTAAGTATCAATGCCGAAATCAACGTAAGTCAGCAACACGGAAGGATTTGTGAAAATTCAGCTTATTACACCTCTGCAGGCATATAAGCCTATCCTGTTTGACTTTGGTCCATGCAAAGATACCCTGTTTAAGACAAAAATGGGTGGAATATATGCCCCGTTCAAGACAAAAAAGCCTGAAAACCATACCCTATCGGGCCGCACGTCCCCGTTAAGCCCTAATAAGGGAGTGCCCCCCCCCTCCCCGGGGCATTTTCACACTTAATTCACACTGACTGACCAGGCTTAGTTAATAACTACCAGTAGACTGGAATTACTTGCTTGTTTGTTATGCAATAAACACAGACTTTTAATTTAAGATACACAAGAATAATTTTATTTTGTAACCTTATGAAAACAGTATTTTAAGGCGTACCGCTTTTATGTACAAAACCAAACATCAAACAACAACAACAGAAATATTATGAAGGCTTTGTGTTTGCTGAACTTTATTTTGTGTACTGGCATATATGACCTTATTCTAGTCGCCATAGCTCTTTTCGCTTCTGTTAGCCGTTGGGCCTTGGCACAAGAAACAAACTAGGGCTCTGGGGACATGGGATTTTTCTAATTAATTCAATTTTTTTTGATTGGCTGTTTGAAACAAAGAAATCTTGAATGGAAGTCAAAAACACCATTACTCTCTCACACAGTATAATATAGAAACATCATGACTGCATACATGAAGACTGGAAGTCCTAGAATCTAACTGGAAATCCTGTGTCCAGGAGCCCTTTGTTTCCCTGTGCCAAGGCCCTGCCGGCTAAGAAAAACGAAAAGAGCTATGGCAACAAGAATGGTATGACCTTTGCATACCAAGAATCGTCAGCTACTTAATTTTCATCAAAAATAATGGTGGGTGGGGTGAATCAGCGGAGGATTGTAGTAGGCGACCAGAGGGTTGGGAAGGGAAGGGAGGGGAGGGGAGGGGAGGGGGAGGAATTTTCTTGCTGGTTTGAAAATGTTCCAAATGGAACAATAATTTATTTACTGCATTTTAATGTGTTTAAACCAGTTAAATTTGGCAGCACCCAGACCCTATGGAGTTTGGTGCAGAGCTGTTTACATCTTACACTTTTAGGATGCTTGATGTTAATGAGTGCTTTAAGAGAGCAAGGCTATAACTGAGTTTTTTAATGCAAATGCTTGCTTTTGAAAGCACAAATTTCTAAGAAACCCCATATTCTAAATAGAGATCAAAATTTCACTTCTCCTTATAGTATAAATGTAGTTAAAGTAAACAAGAAAAGAAAGTTATCAACTAGCACATATTATCTCTTGATAATTTTTCCATCACATTTTCAGAACTAACATTAGAAGAAATGTTTGGAGATCTTTAGGAGAATAAATTATGAATTGAATTACTGTCTTTGAATAACACGTGAACTCTGTTAAGTCAACGTTATGTTGCTTGCTGCTGTCAATCATCAAAACAGACCACTCAGGAAACAGAAGTACACTAAACCGGTTCAAATTAGGTCACGGTTGTGATTGGTAGACTTTGATCCAAGTTGTTTGTTTCTGTTTTTCAAGGTTCGTTGGCTGTTGCCATAATTATGATTGGCGGCAGCAAAAAACGCAATTGTTAGTTGGGTTTCAGTGTTCATGTGTTACTGAAAGGTGCAGAAAATCTTGAGTTTGGGAATAGAAGGATAATATAAGCCATTTCTGAGTTGTCTTTTACCGCTGTTGCAAAACACGTCATGGTGCACAACCTATCATCTGGAAATGAGTTTGATTTGCAAGACATTGTAACTCATTTCCATGTGGAAGGTTGTGCACAGGACTTGGAATGGCATCTCGGAGATGGCCCATTAGGGTAAATTAATTGATTGCATAAATTGTTACGCAAATGTATTAAATTAATGCCCACTTCTGACACATGTACATAAATATATCTCAGATACAGAATTATACAATGTAATAAATATAATTTTAATAAAGAGTATTTTTTACAAGCAGCTGTTGTGAGAAAATCTGAAAGTGTGATCCATAATTAACTACTAATGGTTTTGTTCGGAGTTATGCAGCTTCTGTCTTCTGCCAGGGGGGGGGGGGGGGTTCCTGTGTCGCTTGTCTAAATTTAGATATGTGCAATGTCGCTGTTTTATCGCTCTAAATGTCGCTGTCGGAAGGGAAAAAAAAATGAATTACTTGTCCTTGTCGGAATTTAAGTTTTTTCCATAAGGGTTGTCGTTTGTCGCAATTTTATTAGTATGCTGTCGCTACTTTTCGGGCCATGTTGCTTGTTGGATTTTCCCCTGGCAGGGCCTCTACAATGTAGTTCCTGTACAGCTTTTTCCCTTGGCCTTCACAGTATTACTGACGTCACTACTTGTTTCGGTGACGTATCCTGACCAAGACAAAAATAGAGGCCAAGAAACTAGGCAAGTTTTTAGATACATGCAGGTATATTATTAAGACCCAGCACCAACTGGAGTTCTGGTGGGTATCCTTTCATGAATCATCAGCTAAAATTCATGCAGCTAGATGTACCTATAAAGGGGACTCCCAAGATGTTTTCAGCTTCTTTTATTGCTGTCTGGTAGGTGCTTCACAAGGGAACCACCTAGTATTAAATTTAAAATCTTTTTGAAAGCTCTGTGAATGCACAGCTATGCTTTCACCTAGTTCATAACTAGGAACTTATTTTAGACCCTAGCCATCTTCAAAGGAGCAGATTACTGGTATATTGGAAGCTCAGGATCATGCACAATCTTGGAGTGGCATACTGAAAGAAAGAAAAATTACAGCTGGAGTAGCCATTTCTTGGCAGATGAAAGAAAATCTTTCCACTATGGCTAAAGATGGGCCCTGTTGTCAGTAGCAAAAAGTTAAAACAATAGTACCATTCAATCATAAATTATTAATTAAAAACATCTGAAATTTCGTTTCAGGTTATTCACAGGTTTACATGTATTCAAATATCTGCACTCTCCGTGCTTGATGTGCTATTTTTGTTGTTCTTTTTACAAGCAAGCTAGTTTACATTTTTTGCAACTCTTTTATTGACCACTGTTGATTATTCTACACCATTCTTCACTGTTGCTCCAGTTCAGCAAGATTGAGCTCTTGGCTTCTTTCTTTGTCTATTAGCTCAAGTTCCCTTATTTTCTGTCAAATAAAGAAGAAAAATAATTCATTTTAAACATACCCTACAAGAATTATAATGTGTGGTTCCAGAAATTGTCCATACTCCCCCCACAAAAGGGATTGGAAATTCCTGGGGATGGTTGGGCGTCTCAAAGACCAAAAACATTATTAAGAAATGTATGAACCTACACTCTAATTTGTAATTCCCTGAGGGGTGGGGGTCTTAGGAGAAATCCCTTCTGTGGGGGATGTACATGGATAAGTTATGGAACTACACAATGCTGTTGATTGGGATCAAAAAGTCTTGAGTGTCACCCTTATAGAAAGACAGGAGGCTAAACATTTAGGAGGCAGCCTAGCTGAGAGGTTTAGGGTGCTGGTGTTGTAATCAGAAGTTGAGGTTCATGTCATCCATCCTGCCACTAACCTGAGATCATGCCCTCCCTCCCTACTTACCACTCCGGGGAAGGAGGGCATGATACATTTACTTGTCGGATCGTATGTAAAAAAACCGGATTCTGGTTTTTCTTCTGATTGGTCGAGAAACAATACTAAATGAAGCGGTGTGGACTGATTGGCTGTAGTATTTCAACGAGACTTCCGGTCAAAAGCTGGTGCTAATGGCTTAGACGAGGCGTGTTAATTTCGAGGACAATTTTTCTTCTACGTTAAGACCTGACAAATTTCAAGTGTAATTCTCTAAATGCAGAACAGATAAAGTGTTCGACAATGCGTAATTTGTTTTTGTGACGGTGTTTTGGCAGTTCATCGAATGAGTTTCGGGAAAACCAATTCACCCAACAATATTCCAGAGGTGTTGGAATGTTTACAGTGTTTACTTAAAAGCTGCACGATGCTATCCGCGCCGTGAAACAGCTCATCTGTAAATTCCTTTTTTGTGAGTTGTAAGGGACGGCATCTATCGCTGATAAATATATATTCGCGAGTGTCATTTCTCCCTGCTACTGAAAGCATTTTTATTTTAGTACGGCGAAGTTTTATACAGGCTGTACATGTATAATATTCTACAGACCTTTTTCACGCCTCGAAGAAATCCGAGTCCCGAATTTGCCGCCATCTACAAAGAGTGGTTTGACAGTTCTACGACACCTAATTTGGGGGCGGTTGGCGGCCGTTTAAATAAATGTATCAGGCGTTCTTTTTCCCTCTCTCATCTTTGCAAGGGAAAAAACGTCTGATCGCAGGTTATCCTGCCACTAGCTTGATGGTGGTGGCCAAATGATAGTGTGCTGGAATCTGGATCAAGAAGTCCAGGTTCAAGCCTGGCTAGGGTCATATACCTGCCAACTTTTTCTTGGTTAAAGGCGTGAGATATTTATCGTGAGAGTGACAGGATTTCCGAAGACGATACGACAATGTCCGAAGTTTTCCGAAGATGTCCGAAGTATTCCGAAGACGTTCCGAACATATCCCGATCCCAGTGCGTGGACGTGTTTTGCTAAACGCGACCTCGTTCCCGATGCTTTTCTCTGTCAAAACTCTGCGATTTCGGGGAAAGTATCGCCATTTACTCATTTTACATGGAGTTTTCTTTTCTCACAGTGGTTTGAGTTTACATTTTTTGGAAAGTGTGTCGTTTGTGGTTGTAATAACTCACATTTTTTGGCTAGGCGTGAGAAATTGGTTCGTAAGCGTGAGTTGGCGTGAGATCGAAGTTTTCAACTCGCAGGCGTGAGACTCACACCCAAGGCGTGAGAGTTGGCAGGTATAGGGTCATAGTGCCTCACGGTGCCTCTCTTCACCCAGGTGTATAAATGGGTAACCCTGTGATGGACTAGGAGGGAGTAGTTGCGTTACGCTATGTAAAATGGGATAAGGTCTGATGGGCCACTAGACTCTAAAGCAGACTTCACCATGATGATGTCCTAATGGGTACTGTTTGCTAAAAAAAATTAAAATTATACCTGTGATATTTCTGTTGATATAATGGGTCTATATTTTTTGCCTTGTCCAAGGGCTTCCATCTCATCTAGGAAACTTTTTCTGTCTTCTATTTCTTGAAGAACTGTATAGATCAAAATTAATAAGAAAAATATTAATCAAAAAAGCTACAAGGAAAGAACAGAGTTACATTCAAACAAAACATACAAACATGCTCAGTAATCAAGAAAACCAACTGTTAATATTAATGTAGCGTAAATATAGAATGTGCAGTCATGTGATAAGCGTAACCTGATATCAAGGTGCATACATGTATGTCCCCAGGGCAGGGGGTGGGGACTCTTATGTGAAAGTGACAGGGATGCATATTGGAAAATTTGAATTAATGCCCTGAACTGGCCTAAACTGGTGACCATCTTGAGGTGGCATGAGGAGGACGAGGCCGCGGAGGGACGGGGGGAGGCGGGGGGGCGGGCGAGGCGGGGGGGGGGACCAGAGGGGCGCGAGCGGGGGCCGCGCGGCACCGGGAGGAGAGGGGGGGGAGAGAGGGGAGGGGGGGGGGGCGCGGGAGGACCCCGCGGGGGGCCAACGAGGAAGCAGCGGAGAGTAAGGTGAAGATGACTCAAGCTTTTATTGACTCCTTAAAGATACCATTTTTCATGTCTGATTGAGCCAGATGACCAACACAGTGTATTGTGTCATTTTTTTATTACTATAGTTCGTTTACAATCCTAAACAAATAAATGGCTAAAAATATTGGCATTCTGTCCCGAACACCCACAGTGAGACAAAAACACTTTAAATGGGACACCTCTTTCAAATGGGGTACATTTATTTTCAAATGGGATTTATCCAGGGACCTGCACCACATTACATTACAACTAAAACATTTTTAATAGTTACGTCACTCTGGTGATTTCCTTGAAGAGCAATCTAAGAGTTGTGCTTAAATAATTTCGTGCCCAGTTTTTGAAATTTTAAAATAAGCACAAATCCGATTTTCTGTATCTAAAAACCATGGCCTGTCAAACAATTCTATGTAAAACTGCATTCAGTTACCTTCATCAAATCGATCAACTTCTTTTTCTTCCACCATTTCTTTGGATGAAGGTCTTTTCTGTTTTGGAACATCCTCAATGGTTTTGCCATCCTCGCCATAGGCCATCACATTCTGAAGTCTTCTTTTATCTTTCTCTGAAATCAATTCTAGAAATTGAAAGTGCCAAAAATATTAGCTGTGATCCCCATCAAAGGGCTTAAAAAGTCTGTCTGGTCGCCTAGGGACAAGTACTGTAAATTGCTTGCCAGACAAAAAACATTTCCACGCTTACTTACCAGGACTGGGCAAGGGATCTGCCAAATAAATCATAAAAAAGTAAACTAAAACAAGTGTGCAACTGTCCCCTAGCCTGCGAATGCAGGTCTACATACATACGGCTGTTGTTTCTCAGCAGAGAGAAATGACAGCCGGAAAATAAATATGTTTGCATTCGCAGGCTTACTGCCCCCTGGCTAGCAAAATGTGAAAGCTGCTTGTCCAGTTCAAGGTTTTTTTCAAGTCCTGCTTCACAAATATATAAATTTCTCTACAAGGAAAATATGTGAAGAGGGTTGGGGGTGGTTAAGAGGCATCAAGGGAGGGGAGCTGTTTTACTCTTAACTTATTTACCTAGTATGAGAAAAAAAAAAATAGTCAGAAAAAAATAACTCGTTGAAATAAAAAATAAACTGAGATAAAAAATAAACTGCAACATACTTCCTGGAGCAGGTCTGTAATTTTCTTGTGGTACTGAGCTTTGCTGCACATCAATTGCATCCTTAGTTCTCTTTCCACCTGACAGATGCCTTGCATTCATGACTTTGGGTAAAGGTTTCTTAGGTGCACTCTTGGGCTGTACTCTCTCATTTCTACTTGTCGTGGGATTGCAAGAAACAGGTAGAGATTCACCTTCTAAAATACAAAGAAAAACAAAACTTTTTAAATTTTATTGTGCTGGCTGGGGGTGGCAGGATGGATGAGTGCTCTCAGGGTTCCAGCCCTGGCAGTGTCTATCTTCACCCAGGTGTACAGATACGTACCAGTTTTATGCTGGGGAGATACAACCCTGCAGCAGGAATGGATCCAAAATTTTTGAGGTGGGGGGGGGGGGAGGGGGGGCACCACTAAGGAATAGCGTACCTGACTTTTTTTTTCAGAATTATACCAATTGAATAAGTCATTTCTCTGGGGGAGGGGGTGCAGACCCCCTGCAACCTCTCCCCTAGATCTGCCCCTGTGCAGTGAACTACATGTAACATCCCATTTGGGGTGGAGGGGATGGTGGGCAGAGATAAAAGCCCGATGGGCCACTGTGCTCTCCAATCTTAACCTTAAAAGTTTTCTTTCTAACTTGCTACCCAGTATTGTCGCACAATCTTTTCTTCACAATTTTTAGGAGGAATGATTGCATGACAACACAGTGGTCCATTGAAAGGGTGGATAGTGCTTTCTCCAGTTTTCCAGTTCTTTGAGGTTATGAGGTCTGAGAGAGGGGCAAGGGGATAGGGAGGTTGCTCAAATCAGTTCAAATAAAGTGATACATACAAGTCATGTAAGACAGTGCAGCATACGACTTCGGGTATTTTTGTTACTAATTTGGCTCATAAAATCTATCTAGGGTAGGTTAAGGATTTTAAGTGTTTAATTTCGGCCCAGGGGGGGGGGGTACACGGGATTTGAAGTGACGGGGATGATCAAAGGATTTTTTTGGGTTTGAAATTTTGGATTCCGGGATTTTTTTGGGTGGGAAATTTTGCAAGTATAAGTAGGGATGTATTTGGGTATTTAAAATAATCTGAAGATTCGTGGTAGTGCCTTGGTTGCATAGTTCTGCGAATAAAGTACAAACAAACGTGTTTTGCTGTTGATTTTTTGGGGTCAATTTTTTGATTTAGGGATTTTTTTGAGTTATGTCGGAAGCCCTAGGGATTTTTTTGGGTCTTGATTTTTTCCCCCATTCGATCATCCCCGTCATTTGAAATCCAGAGTACCCCCCCTGGGAATTTCGGAATTTGATGGTGCAGATTAAAAAAATATTTTTAAAGCAAGGTAGGATTTTATCCCCCCCAGTGACGTACAATAAAGAATGACCAAGACAGCATCTAAAACAATAAAATATCTCTATGTATCTGACTTCATACAAAACTCACTTTTCATGTTTTCCTGCAACTGTCTCCGTTGAAAGTTCGTCAATTTTGACTCTTCCATCATAACTGCCAATGAAAATTCCCAGGTATAAAATAACATCAAAAGCCTGAAAGTCTTTGTGAGGAATATGTAGCAAATCTAGTATTACCTTTTAGTAGATTTTGAGTTTCCTTGCTGACAGGAGCTGAATGTGATGTCCACAAACCTCCTTTGGCAACGGGCTGCCTGTTCGACGCCATCTTTGTTTCTTGTTACTATGTGAGCCTGCACACAGCTGATTAGCGGTGTGGAGTTTTTGTCATGCTCGTTAAAGATTCTTCGAAAATATGGCGCGAACAAGGGACAGTTCGGAAGGAAGGATTTCCTCGAGTTTTTTTAATGTTTGGAGACAAAGAAGATGAATGAAATAGAGGAAAAGACATAGAAAGAAGCTCAAGATGTCGAAGTGTAAGTTGCGCTTGAGTTTTTACAGCGTGAGTTCTGATAACACAGGATAGTTTTAAGTAAACAAACAACTTGTGAAGTCATTTCTACAGACTATTGTCTGCAGAAATGACGTATCTTGTTTAGAAATATGTTTTTAACATGTCAATATAATATTTCTCAAATGCATATTTCAATGTGCTGTCGATCGCGACAAAGGACACAGAAATTTCAAAACAGCGACAAATGACATGATTTTGCAACTGACATTTTTTGACATGTGCAGCTACTCTCCTGGGAAGGCCTCACATGTTTTTTTCTAGGGTGGGAGGGTTAAGTTTTGGTAAATGTTATTTGCAAAAATACTGAGTGAACAGATTTTCCATTTTCAATAATGAATAAGATTTGGACAGTAAGTTGGTGATGGATTTTCCAAGCAGACTAACTTTCTGATAAGCTATACCCTGCCACTAGCAGGGCTGTCATTAAAGCTGATTTCCAGTCCGTACTGCGCAGACTCGGGGTTTGTTTTCGTTTTTGTTTTGAATTTGTTGAAACGTTACACTTCGGTGACAGCATACATGAAGTTTTTTAGTCCACTATTACAGTTCGTTTCGTTCAAGAATTTCCGATGAGCTGAGACGTCGGTTTGAAATAGCGTCAAGGTTCCTCTACTCGTTATTATTTGTTCTGCAAGGATATCTGGCGTTAATTATGAAGAAAAAGGTAAGTTTTTTTGCGGAATTGTTGTTTGTAAACATTCCTTCGTGTGGGCTCACATAAACATTGCAGCCGAGATTGCGCAGTACGGACTGGAATTCATCTTTAAGTTAATAAGCAGCCGTTACATTGAATTTATCACCCGTAGCATTTCGCTCTGTATACAAGTGTAACATAACACCAATCAACATCTTCACCCGTAACACTGAGTAAACTCAGCCGTAGCAGGTGTTAAAAACATTAGCTTTTAGGCGTTATCCGCGCAGACTGTCAGACTGAACGATGATGTTTTTAAATTTTATTGAATTTTTAAATTGTTATTATAATAGTAAATTATTTCTATCTTCTCAATATTTTTAGGATGTCTTTTTATATGTCTTTTTAAATTTTTAATTTGTACACGGCCCCACTAGCTTTTAGCTTTAAACTTTTTTACCGTGTTTAAATAAAGTTGTTATTATTATTATTATTATTATTATTATTATGGGTTACGGCCCTTAATGACAGCCCTGACTAGTATGTGTGTTTATATGCACCTTCAATACATAAGCTTAAGGAATTTGAACAAATTCCAGGAACCTGGACAGGGAAGGAAGTTAAGGTAATACTGCATTATTTTTAAGAAGCCGATGTGCAACCTTGTTTTAAACAAAATAAAACCCTTTTCCTTTTTTACTCCAAGTTGACACTTAAATTCAACAAACACTATTCAAAAGCTACTCAACTTTTCTTTAACATTTATTTTTCAAGTTTGGCAACATCCCAATGTTAATGTGTTCAAATATTTTAACATTGGAGAATGGAAGAAGTGCTCCAAAGAAGGCGAGGTGTCAACCATAATGGTAAGTCAAAAAATGTGTAGCAATCATGAATCTTCTTCAGTGTCTTGCTTCCTAGCATCTGAATTTGTACTAAAGCAGTTATTTTATTTTGGTGATCATCACCAAAATAAAATAACTGCTTTAGTACAAATTGGTCACCATGGCCAATAATGTTTCATTGGAACTCAATTCCGTATTCAAGGAACAAAATAAAGTTGTTTTTTGTCTATTTGCTTGGCACACTTTCAGAGCATTTTTAATTAGTATTTATTGGGTAGGAGCTACAGTGTACATGAAGATTGCCATAACAACATTGTTTTGCATAAGCCAATTATTTTTGTGTAGATAAAGCTGTTGCTAAAGATATTTAGAGTGTATTGTTTGCTTCTTAGGACAAACAAACAAAAGGCACAGTTTATAGAATCACTGGTTCAATTCCTGCCAGTAACTTTATCCAGTTTCCTCGCACAAGCACCCAGTCCCTGGGATTGACTGGTCGCTATCTCTACTGTCTCTTCCGACCAATCGCTGGCAAGTATTTTGTAGTGCACATTGATGTGGCAACAGATGATGGACTGGCCATCAGGATCTCGTTCTCCAACATGTTTAAAGAGTTCAAATCAACATCAACATGGCTACAGTTTCCATTTGTATCAAGCCCTCCTCCAGGTTCAGTTGATGAAGTTACTCTTGGTGAAGCAGGCACTATAACCAGTAAGGATGTGTACATGTAACTTCAAACTAAGAAATACCGTAAAATTCCGGTTATAAGCCCCCCCCCCCCCCCCCGCTTATAAGCTCCCCCGGTTATAGGCCCGTCAACCTGGAAACAAAAAAAAACATCCGGTTATAAGCCCCCCCCCCCCAACCCCCGGATATAAGCCCCCCTCTACCGGATGACAGTACTGAACAGGGCTAAATGTTGCTTTTTTGTGCGTTTTTAACTTAAAAACATATTTCGATCAACACTCCCGAGGCTCGTTTCGAAACGGTTTTTTCCTTCCGCTTATAAGCCCTCCCGAATATAAGCCCCTCCGCTTATAAGCCCACCCAAAAACCCTTACGAAGTTGTATAAGCCCAGGGCTTATAACCGGAATTCTACGGTAGCTAATTAGCTACACTATCTTATATTGTTGTTACCAATTTTTTTTTTATTTCCGTGTTTTCAAAAAAATTACTATGTTGTTGCAAAAATTGATGACACAAAATTTTTTACCCTGCTGTAAAACCCGTTGTGTGAGGATATTTTTAAAAAGTCCAGGGACAATATAATCCCTGGACAGTGTCACTGTTTCGTGTTCTTAGACAAGACACTTAACCCTCTCCAGGTATATAAATGAGCACAATTAGCTCATGTTTGGGGGGACCTGTAGCATTTTAG
The DNA here is from genome assembly GCF_052425735.1 of Oculina patagonica. Taxonomy (NCBI): domain Eukaryota; kingdom Metazoa; phylum Cnidaria; class Anthozoa; order Scleractinia; family Oculinidae; genus Oculina; species Oculina patagonica. The sequence goes on from NC_135769.1 coordinate 20,050,466, forward strand.
AAACCATGATTAAGCACTGGCACTTGGCCATTGGCCTTGGCCTTGGCCTTTTATGACTTAAAGGAATCAATGACAGACTGCTTGTTAAGGATTGGTTTGAAAATGAATGTCAAAACAATTGTGCCAATTTGTTTTGTTTTTCTATGTTATCAGGTCTTGTTGGCACAACCTCTCAGTCAACTCGCTGGACTGTTTTGGTGCTAGACTTCCGGTACATCCTCTCAGTTTACTTGAACCGTCAGTATGCATACCTGAAAACCATGCGCTTGTGTGCCAACATGTTTCTCAAAGGACTTTTCACAAGTGATATAGATTACATGCCTGGTATATCAGCTTCTGAAGCCAGAAAGCTAGGCTTGTTGGACCAAGGTGTAAGTCCCTTGCCGAGAGAAATGGCATTTCCCTTACCAAAAGGAGCAGATTGGCATGAGCTATATGATTACATCAAGTTTCCTCCTGACTCTAAAGTTGCCCAGTTTGGAATCATGGCAAATGTCAAGTCTACACTGAGTCGCCCCAAAGCTGACTCAGTTCCTGTCAGCTCACGAGAAGAAAGTTCTCGTTATCAGGACAAAAGAACTAGGTTAAATCATGTCAGCCATGTCGATGTCCGTAGAAAACCACCTCTGGAAACCTCTGAAAGAATTTTTACAAAAGATGAAGGCAAGGTATGGGATACATTGTGTACACTATAATTATTCTACCTTGCCCTACCTTATGGCTGCCATACACTAGCTATCCACTTTGTTATTACATGCTTCAAAGAATAGTGTAAGACATGCAGGGTGGCCTTATGTACTGTAGCCAGAAGGGAACATTGGGGTGTGCTGAACACCGAAATACCACACAAAATTCAGCAAATACCACAATACGGTAAAAAACTGGAAAATACCTCAATGTCAAAGTTAGCCTGCATAGACTTATTTATTAAAAGCTTGTTCACGATAACTAGAACACTTGTAACTGAATTAAAGGCAAGCATCATTTAATGAAAATCCTAGAAACCTTTCTCAACAATGTGTTACTATTGCAGACACATCAAGCTGTAGCTTCAAGAGTGGCATTGGTGGACAGACTTAATCCACAAAAGCAAATAACAAAAAAGGTACAAATCTATTGAAAGGAACACACATTTGACTTACATTCCTAATCATGCAATTTTGGTACACTGTAGTGATATATCAGGCTCTAATTAAATACAATGTTTGGCATATTCAGCGGAATAACAGAACAGCGGTAGTATATTACCCTAACCAACAAACAAAAGCTACCCGCAAGCAAACCAAAGTTAATCTAACCGCAAGCAAACCAGATTAAAAGCTAAAGGTAAGCTAACTGGGGTGAAGCTAACTGCAAGCAAACCAGCGTGAGGCACTTAGCTAACTGCAAGCAAACTGGTGACATTCCATCATTCTGCCATTCCGCCAAATAGGGTCACCCAATAAGACTTCACAATTATTAATTATCTAGTTTTTGTAATAATTTTTTGTGCAAATAAAGGATTTCCCATGGATGAATGAAAATTTATTTCATGGGTTAAGTGAATTCAAAGTAAAGCAATGTACTGGTATTACCAAGTACCTGTAAATAGATTAAAGTGGTACTTACAGAGTAGGTAGTGATGAGCAAAGAAATGCACCAATTTCTGTTTATATTTGTTTTGAAGAGCATTGTCTTCCTTCAAAATCCAAAGAAGTGAGAGATTCTTCCTAAAATGTTGTTGTTCAATCTGTAATTTAGACTCATGCATGTATGTCTTGTTGTTCTAGCGAAAACATGTAATACCCACTGCTCTTCCAACTGTGGGGGTGCATGGAGCTGAATTGACAGATGCTGATGGTGGAGAGGTGCACGTATATGCTCATCCAAGCAAAACTGTTACTAATCTTCAACAGCACAAAGAAAAAGATAAGGTACACTACAGTGTTTTTATTTAAAGCTAAATGTTCATACTCAAGGTGGAATTTGATTTCATTGTTTGTTTCCATAGTCGGTACTTGAAATGAGTAGTTCAATATTACATCCACGATATTAGATTCAAAACTCGAATGTCAGTTGGATTAATGCCTGGTTTTGCCGGACAGAGATATGAGAATCAAGGCTGTGCTCTAAGGAAATTTTCTGGGAGCCCTTCGGGCTCCCAACCCTGCCAGGTAGGGTGCCCAGCCCTTCAGGTTGGTCGCCCAAACTAATTAATTATTCAAATTATTAATTATTAAATTAATTAATTTATTAATATTATCATGGTTTAATAAGTTAATAACTAATTAACCAATGAATTTAAATCATAAAACCAATTAAGATTTCTTGTTGATTATATTTAACAGCACACACTATTAAATATATATTTGTTGCTTCTTGTCAATGAACAACTTTGACTTTGTCAGTAACACAACATTACATCTATGTTAATACAGAGAGTTTGTCAGAGAAGGTTGTTTTAAAGCCACAATAAGTTTTATTTCCAATGATCACATTATGGTAAAACCCTAAACAAGTGACAGGTTAATGCATTACTGCCCTCTTATCTTGCTTAGTCTCTCTTGCAAAAAATAAACACAACATTTCGGATTCATAGAATAATTATTCCACTCAGCAAATATAGCGGCTTTGTGAGTCGAAAAAGTGCGAATTCCTGTATGCTGTCATACGGAAACCCATTGAAAATTTTCGCGCCAAAATGGGAAAATTTCGTCCTTTTCGCAAAAATTCCTTACTTTATCTAGTTTCATAAAAGGACGCCAGAGAAGTTAAGGCTTAAACAATTAATTGCAAGCTTTTCTTGTTTCAGCGGTTAATTTGTCGAGAGTTCAAAAAAAAAAAAAGGACGTCACAAGAATTTAAGAAAGAACATTTAATTAGGTTGAGTTTCTATTCTTTCAACAGTCAGGCTGAGAGAACCACCGTTTGAATGATAATCTATACTAATCCATTCGATTTGATTAAGAAACGGATTGATTTAAACTTGCAGAAATTCATGAAACTGCAAACAATCTTATATTTATTTATTTTTTGCAATTCATCAAAGGTAATAATTTCACACACGGCGGAGTTGCTTGTTACTATTTTTAGCGGCCACTGCATTTTGACAAACTTGTGATACATCCGACGAAAATCCTTTAATAGTAACGTAAATATCTCCTAAATCCTAACGTCGTTAAGAATTTTTGTTTGAGATTACCACAACGAGTCTAAAAACAAATAAATTCGATTTAAGCTAAATTATGATAATTACATTTTAGCAAGATTTAGAGTGCAACAAGTTGTCGCTTTTCCTATGTATGTAAACATCTGCAGACGAAGCCGAAGAGGCAGAAATTTGCATATACGAAGAATTTCATTTTATGTTAACACCAACGCACTGCACTAACGAAAACTATTAATATACCAAAATAAATGAAAACTAAATCATCTCAAGGAAAAAACTCAAGATTTCAACACATATTTTTTTAATGTTCGTGCACTTTGTCACGTGCAAAGTCAAGCTTGTGTTAAATCATGTGGAACTTGACAGCGCTGGCAAGCGTAAACATTTGACTTCGTAATGTGCGGAAACCTATTTTCCCACAAATAACATTATCAATCAGCCAAAAACATAATTTTACAATCAATCTCCTGCTATACTACAGTGTGGAACGGCGAACAAGAGGGCCGGGTGCCCGGCCGGGCGAGCAGTTTTATTTTTCGGTCGCCCGAGACCAAATGTTTGTCGCCTGAGGCGACCGGGCACCGCTAGAGCACAGCCTTGAGAATTCAGCCTGAATTTAAATAAGTTATTTTATAAGCTGTAAATATCATCCCTGGCTAAGGTTCAAATCAAGACTGCTCAATCCACTGGCCAACACATTAACCATTAGTCCACTGTGCTTTGCACAAAAATAAATCTAATGTTGACTATTCCTTATTCTTGCTTGACCGCTGATGTTCATTCTGAGTTTGAAGCTCACTTTGTTTTATTTGTTGAACTCTGTAGCTCGAAAGAGTAGAAATACCAAAGGCTACAAAGGCAGAAAACTTTACGGTGAGAAGGAATAGATTTTTAAGACAGCTTTTGAGTTATGAAACAAAGAAATTAAAATATCTACATGTAGCAAAAATATTCCAAGGTTGTTTTTTTGTTGTGTGTATGTAAGCTTACACTCCAGCTAACTGAGTTTTTTTTAACTATTGCACTGAATTATTTTGATCAATGTTCAATTTTCCTTTTGTAGACTCTCAAACCAGATCCTATCTTGTCACTGAAAAGAGTTGTAGGGTTTGGAGGCGGTACCTTCCGTGAGGTAATGCAGTTGCTAACTTAAGAATTCACTTGCAAAACAAATACTAGTATGCTGAAGGCTAGATCATATCAGAACAACAAGAGCTCAGGATAAGAGTCGAATGAGAGTTTGCTTGAATACTTATCAAACTATTTGAAGCATGTGCAGAAGAAAGCATGCAAGTTGAAACTTTGCTTCTTTGAAAGTTGGTCTTTTAACTTCTTCCATGCAAAGTTTTGCAAGGGCCATGGTACTTTTTTGAGTAAATACATTGTGTACTGTACCCACCATGTTCTGTACCTTTTAAAAAACTGTGGATAAAACTCTAGTGTTTGACCCAAGGGGGGGATAGAAACGAGGTCTGGGACTGAGTAGCGATGCTCTCACAACTTGCAACGCGATCAATTCACAAAGTTGTCAGCGGTTTTTGGACGATGATGCAACAGGCAATCTTTTTCGTGAAATGAAATCTATGGCAATCACGACTACCATGCCGTGGAATCACTCATTATAAAGGGGTTCAATTCTGTTAACTAAAAATCTTAAAGCAGTGTGTTTATCCAAAAATTTCGTCATTGTTGTGTAGTTATAAGAACGCAGAATTTTGTGATGCTGTGCAACTTTTTAGTGCTGAAATGCAAATGATTGCATCACGATTTTCAACTGGCCCACATGGGGATTGTAAATGAGGTATAACAAAGAACGACCAAGTCAACAAACAACCTCAAAACAATAGAGCAAGAACCATAGCTCCGACTGACGCGGGAATATTTGATCGCCACGTTTTCATTACCATTTTTGTGATGGTTTTATTTCATAACAAACACCACATATTGTCACCAAGAACCTTTCAGGAGCTATTTTTGCTGCTATAAAGACAAAACTTAGAAAACATTTTTTTTTTACTACTATAAAAAAATAGAACTCTCCCATTGGTCCCATGTTGTTATTGTTTTGGCAAGTTCACAAAGAAAGGAGCTGCTCATGCGCCTTAGAGACGTCCGCTGACTACCGCTCCGATGATTGCTTTACAAGTTGTAAGAGCATCGCTCAGATTTCATATAAGAGAATGTTATTCACCTTCACATATGTATGTACTAATGGCTCTAACTTTTAAATCTGTGGCTGAAACTCTTTAGTGAGTTAATATTCAAATGAAAGTATTGGGGCAGGGTAATACTTCATCAGTGTTTCCAAACTAACGACAAGATGGAAGCATTGTTTTTGCAACATGTAGTTTGTTTTTGCTCTTGTTAAGGCTTTATGGACAAAGAATGGTGGCTGTATAGTTTATCCTTGTCATGCAATCATCGTATCAATAGATGTGTCTTCTGGGCAGCAGCAGTTCTTCATGGGCCACACAGATAAGGTATTGTTTAATGAAATGAGGACAATAATTAGAAGAATTTTTTAAGATCCCTAAACATCTCTAGAGATCTATGGGGATTTTCAAAAAGATCCTCAATTTCCCCTTATAGGGTGTTTGATCGAAGATCGTGGAATGATTTTAACCTGGGTTGTCACAGGTTTGTTTCCCCGGCATTTTAGAAAGTTGGAAGGGTAATGTGCTTTAGGGTTCTTGTTCAGGCCACAGCTGTGTCTTTTAAGAGGGATGTACAATCTCGTCCATTGGTGCCCGCTTTTCGTTTGGTCTAAGTATCAAGAACGTAGACTCTGTTTAAGTCTGATTTGAAAGTCCTCAATTCCAAGACTTCCAGTCAATGTGTGCAGACTCTAAGTTTATTCTGCTCAAAGCTAATTGGCGGAAAATTGATAAAAAGTTCTCTGTGCATGCTGAAAAAATCACACTTGGCCAGAGTCCATATTCTTGGTGCTGCTGAAAAGAAAAGTGGGCTCTAGGGTCTAGATTTTGGAATGCAGAATTATTGGAAATTAGAAGATTTACCATGGCGCTGTGGTAATTTGGACACGACTGAGGGCATTTATCATTTGTCCAAATTAATTAGTCAAACTGGTCAGTTCAAATGTAAATGGTACATTATACTGTCTTACAGATGGCTAAAATGTTTTGGGACTTAGGGCTGGCCAGTTCTATAGTTCCTGTTCGGTTGAAAATCAGAAAATATCGGAACTTTTTATTGAAGAGTCAGCAACTACTGTTTTTAAATTTAAACTGAAAGTCTTAGGCTTTTTTGAAAGGAAAAAGAATTGCAATTCCTTATTCAGGTACTGCCAATTTTCTTAATGCTTTCCTGGTTGGCTAAGTGATAGGCAAGGTTGGCAAGGTTCTTAATACTCGCTACATTTTGATACATTTTTATTTCACCAATGATATGTTGTAGGTTTCTGCCCTGGCATTTGATGGCCAAACAGACATTCTAGCTTCAGCACAGACTGGATCCCCATCTGTTATCAGAATATGGAAGTACCATTCAAGAAAATGCACTGCCATGTTTAGAGCTGAAGTACATAACATACATTGTATAAGGTAAACTGGCGGCAATAATTTTTGGTATGGTTGTTGCATTTTCTTGGGAGGAGCAGTGGACTAATGGTTAGTTTGTAGGACTTTGGATTCAGCAATCCAGCTTCAAGCCTTGGCCAGGGTTGCGTTCTTGGGCATGTTGCTTCACTCTCAGTTCCTCTTTCCACCCAGGTATATAAATGGGTACCAGCAAATAAGATTTTGTGGGGTAACCCTGCAATGGACTAGCACCCCATCCAAGGGGGGGGGGGGGAGAAGCAAATTTTCCTTGTTGCTTCATCCTACGGAAATGGGAGATGAATACTGGCCTGATAGGCCACTAGGCTGGAATGCAGACTTTACCCCTTTTTTCATTTTCTTATGTTCTGTTTCCTGTGTCACTTCCCACCCTTTACATCAAGTTGGTGATTGCTTGGAAAATTTTCTTTTCTTTGGAAATGCCTAGTCCCCCATGTTTATTATCACTGTTATTGTTTAGTTTGAATTTCATAACTTGTGCTTATTGCATTAACCACCTCTGTTTTGACTGTAAAATTATTCTAATTACAGTCTATCATACAGTGGTAACATTTTGTGTGGTGTTGGAAAAGATAGTCATGGAAAACAGGTATGAAGTATTGTCTGTTGATCACCAAAGTTATTTTATTAAAACATGTATTTTATATTTTTTCATTATGTATAACAAAATTTGAGGCAAAATTTAGACAATAAAATCCTGTTGAGGATTTATCCTTACAATAAATAAAGCCATTTTTGAAACTGAAGGTTTTAGGAATTTATATCAAGGAGTATTGAGTCACAATAAGGAACCAAATAAAGAGCGTGTGCATGCACAGCACGCAACCTTTGTTATTGGACACACTAACCCAGGGCACAACCAATCAAAACTGTAAAACTTGTTATGAAATGATATTCATGATTGTTATAAATAAACAAATGGAAGTTCTTTTTGTCCAGTTTAAAATTTTGATTGAGGTAAAGTCATGTAATTTTGTGCCTCAAAAAGGCTTTACTTTTTTTCTTCTTAATAAATTGTGTCTGTCAAAGGAATGTTTCAGGAATTCCCATGTCAACTTTAATTTTGCAAAAATCGCCTTAACAACCTTCTGCAGTAGTACTTTTGGTATTAATTTAACTTCCTTCCCTTTGATGTGTAACTGTAACTTATGTGTATTTCAATTAGATGGTTGTGGTGTGGGATGTCAGCCATGCCATCAGAGGTGGTGAAGTCTCCATTATTGCCAAGGCACACACTGATGTTGATATTCATCGCATGAGAATAGCAGACTTTGATGACAGCAGGTACTATTATTAGTTTTAACTAATTCTTTTTAACTATATTTAGCATTGTATGTAAGCATCTATTACTATAAGCTGTGTGCAGAGAACATAAAAGGTTTAACCATCTAGCCCCAGTTGTTCAAAGGGTGGATAACACTATCCAACAGATAAATCACTATCCGGTGGATAGCATAGTATGTTTTGCCAACACTTATCTACTGGATAGTGATTTATCCAGTGGATAGTGTTATCCACCCCTTGGACAACCAGGGCCAGGCCTTGAGAAAAAAACAAACAAACAGTGAGAATACAACCTTTCAGTTTATAACCTTGGATTCTCTATGTCAGTGATAGAATTTTAATTAGAGATATAAAAATCTCCAAGAAGGAAGGGAACAGCAACTATCGAAAAAAAAAATCAAACTTTTAACCCACTAAACCAATAAATTTGTCAAAGCTTGAAACCTTTTGAGATAAGAGAAACATGCATTGTAGCCTGGAAATACATAAAAAAAAATTATATATATAACAATGTTCAGGGTTGCAGAGTTTGTAATGAATCAACCTTGGCTATGAGATGATTACATTAATAAAATAATGTTATCTCATCAAAGGTTGGTGTCCTGTGGTAATGACAACATCCGCTTCTGGCGAATCCGTCATGGTTCTCTGAGATCTTGTCCAGTTGATCTTGGTCGTCATGGTTCAGCTTATTTCACTGATATAGCTTATGGAGCTAAGGATCCCTTGAGTGCAGATCCTACAGTTAGGAAAGTGTAAGTTATAGATCATATTATATAATTTCAATGGCTTCTGGCCAGGCTTTTAGCCACATCCTGCCATGGATATCCACTTTTTGGTGGAAATAGATTTTTTTGCATCTGAGTTGTTAACTTTTTGCCCAAAGAGTTATATCTGTGATAAAGAAACCCAGCCATTTGGAAGGTTTAAAAGAGAGCCTAAGGCCCCATACAAGGTAAACCGTCAGAAAATTATAAAATAAAAGTAAAATAAATGAAGGTGCCACATGTGTCCCCTCTCAGGGAGCTACAATTGAGCGTGTTTGTATGAATAAGTTAGCCATTTGGAAGGTTTACAAAAGAGTCCAAGGTCCCATGTGTTGTAAACCACCAGAAAATAAAAGTGAAATAGATGTAGGTTCCCTTGAAGACTGGTTGAGTAGAGGAATTGGAAGTGGACAATCAGCAATGGAAGAAGATCACCTGAAACAGAGCTTGAAGAACCCTTGCCCAGAACTTTCACTCAACTTGTAGTGTGGTTTGTCTCTGTGATAAAGGGACTTGGTTGTGGAGGCAGCGTGGCTGAGTGGCCGAGTGGTTAGAGCACCGGACTTGAAATCCGGAGGTCGCGGGTTCAAGTTCCGTTCTGACCACTAGCTGGATTTGTCCTTGGTCACCCGAGTTCAACTCCTCGGCTACGCTTGTAAATAGCCAACTGGTCTGCCTCCTGACAGTTGGGATTTTTAACCATGTTAGGTTTATTTACAATATTTGTTTCACATTGGCCCTGAAAAGCCCCATTCGGGGAGTGGTCAATTAAGTATATTATTATTATTATTATTATTATTATTATTATTATTATTATTATTATTATTATTATTATTATTATTATTATTATTATTATTGTTGTTGTGCTATTTTTGGCAATTCTTCCTTCCTTGTTTCTAAAGCACAAGCTTCAAACTTGGTTTATGCACAAACTGGTAGATATTGTTTTGCAGGTTAACTGAAATCACTCTAATACTCCTTTGCAGATATTCTTGCACAAATCAAGGCACAGTTTACCAGATTGATTATCAGAAGATCATGCTGGACAAAGTCATCAGACTGCTTCCTGTTGGTTCTCACCACGATCCAGTTGGCAAGTATGGTGGAACTACTCCAACTGAGTTTGGTATAAGACTAAATTCACTCTGTGTAAATGAGTCATTTTGTGCTACTGGTTCAGATGATGGTTTTCTGCGATTATGGCCCCTGGATTTTTCAACTGTTTTTCTTGAAGCTGGTAAGCAACTAGAGAAATGCTCCTTTCTCTCTAGAATAACTGTAAGTATAAAATGAAATTGATACTTACAAACTAAATGTTTCACATATACAGTTTTATGACTTTTCTCTCTATAATAAGCTAAATAAGACAAATTTCCAGAAACCATACACTATTCATTAGACCACAAGGTCACCAAAATTATAAGGGGAGGGGGAAGGTGCTATCTGACAGAGGAGTTCTTTCTTGAGAAGAAACAATCACCTAAAGGCGAGACAAGAAAGACAAAACATCCTTTTTGCAAACTAAGATGAATTTGAGAAAGTGGTACAACCTATTCAGAAAAAAATTCCAGGTTCTTCCAACAGGAGTCAGACCTATGACCTTTTGCACACCAGTTTGACCCTCTACTTCTAAGCTATCGGAGGCTCATGTAGGCCCTAAAAACAAGATTTAAATGTGACCCCCCCAGCTTTCCACCAAAATACCTGAAATTCTTACTAGCTGTTTTGGTTAGTTAAGCCCAAAACCTACTGGCCAAAACTGCATTTCTACTAGCCTGGGGGCTAGTTGGCTACCATTAGTCTCGAGCCCTGAAACTTCTTGCCTACTTCTAGGATTAGTTGTAGATTTTTCTTCAGTTGAAAATTTAGCATGTGCATGCTGTTTTTCTTTAAGAACATGAGGGTCCATTGACAGCTGTCAATATAACCAGTGATGGATTGTATGTCTTAGCGGGAACAAACACTGTAAGTTAAAGTTCGTTTTATTTGCTACTGCTGCAAATGTGTCAAATGCATTTCATCCTGTCATGTGTTGGTGTAAAGATTACATCAAAAAGGTGAAGCAACAACAACAACAACAGCTTCCAAACTATTAAAGTATCCATAAAATTTGTGTTTAATTCACGTACATCTTTAAGTTAAACTAGGAACATTTAATCTTGACTACCTTATTCTCACTTAATTTCGCGAGTACTTAATTTTGCGAAAAATCAAGAGCCATATTTCGCGAGTACTTAATTTCGCGATTTTGAGAGGAAGGTACAATTGGAGTGTATTAAATTTCGCGATTTTTATCTATTCTTCAATATGAAGCTTTGACCTCGAAACTGTAACGACATAATTAATATGAAAGTTATTGTAAAAACAGCAAACAAAACAATATACACATAACAAAACATAAGGTATTCAACAGTCTTTATACCTAATAGGTTCATCTGCGACTGCAAGAGCGAGATTTTGAAGAACTTGGCGGCAGAGAACAGTTCGAACAGTGCCACTGATAGAGTGGGAGATAACTAATGGGCAAAATTAAACTAAAAAACTCTTAAACATGAAGCTCAGACATGTTGGAATAACTACATAAAAACACATCGAGTTTAATTATTTTTTTTATATTATCAGTACGATACTAAATTTCGCGATTTTAAACTTTGCGTTTCCTATATTTTGCGAGTATTAAATTTAGCGATTTTTTCAAAATCGCGAAAATCGCGAAATTTAATGCTCGCGAAATTAAGTGAGAATAAGGTATATAGTCATGTTCTTTTGTTAGGGAAATCTTGGTGTCTTAAATACCTCAGCTCGCACCTACACCACCCTCATGAGGTCGCACACTGGTAAGATTTTAGCCATGTCATTTGATTCAACTCACCGCTACCTGGCCACAGTATCAGCTGACCAGTCAATAAGAGTGTGGGACCTTGACACTCTTGCACAGTTGTTTGACTTTCAAGCTCCTGGAGAGCTTCCCTGTGCCATCGCTTATCATCCTCGGCAGCAGTGTTTTGCTTGTGGGTTTATGTCTGGCTGCATCAGAGTGTTCCATGTTGGAACCACAAATCTCCTAGCTGAGCATAACCAGCATCCTGGCCAAGTGACTGGCTTGGTGTTCACACCTAATGGAGAGTTTCTACACAGTGCAGGAGCACTAGGTAACACAGTCTTGTAAAAGTTAAATTAGATTAATTTGTACCATCGTGTGTTTTTGAAATTGAGAGTCATGATATGAGCTGAGCAGTAATGCAAAGTGTGACAGAAGCCTGTGTTTATTATGAAGTTCAGTATCGTTACCACCTTAGATAATTATGGACTCACTTAATATGCAATTCTAGGGAAATCACACTTGCATATTGACATCATTTTACTGTATGAGGTCAAGACAACATGCAAAATATGAGACCGTTTTACACTGTAATGTCGTGGATTGATCTGTTTAGAACAGAGGGAAATACAAATTGATGTGTGTGCACACAGAGTGAGAGTTAGACCAGACAAAGTTTTGGACAAAAAGTAGCAGCGCTAGCTACACTTGTATTTTTCCTTGCCCCTGCCATGGAAAAAATACTACTTACTAGTTATAAAATGTTCTTTAAATGTCTACTAGTTCTTTAAATGTCTTCTACCGATCGCACTACTGGTTCCAGTATTTTCAGTTATAAAATATCTGCATATATCTGTCAAATCATGGATTAATGTATAAGACCAGCTGATGGGTAGAACTTTTCTAGTCAGCTGTCAAGAAGAAGCATTAGCTTTTGGTTGTGCATATAGGATCCCATATTGACGGAAAATGGTCCCATTAATGCAAAATTAAAGAAGTTAGCATATATATCATTCTGTAACATTTTGAGCAGCTAAAAACATAGAAGTGACGTCTAAGTAAACTGCTTTTGAGAGTCTCATTGAATCTGTCTGAGTGAACTTTGATTGTTGTAATTAAGAGGTGCCAGCAAGTGTAAAAAGTAGTCTTTGATATTGCTTTTAAGGTGCTCTTGCATTGTATGATGCGACTGATGATGGATTCCAGCTGATTCGCATGCTTCCTAACACTGTTGCAATGGGTGGTAAGTTTGGACCACACATACTAAGTGTCAGTGAAGACAGTCTGAAGTTGGCATTTATTGGACCAACAGAATTCACAGTGACAGTTGCCAATGCAAGATCATTGGATGAGGTAAGGCCTATCTCTACCTACAATCTTGGTCAGTTTAAATAATAAATATAAATAAATATAAACCACCACTACCCCCATTTTAGTGTTGAAACAAATAGCATGTTTTGGTTTTAGTGAGACTTCATCATTGAGTTTGGTGAGAGGGGTTTCATTTTTCATTTTATAGTATAGAATAGTTCTTGGCTTGAGCTTGCAATCATGACATTTTTCTAGCCCTGTGCATTACCCTTAAATAGATTCGTCAGCACTGCTAAAAAGATGAAAAATAATTCATAAAGGTAAAGTTGTACTCCAGTCAAACTGGCCTGTACTGGTGCAGCTTGTCCTGGTTTCCATATAGCATGAAGCAACCAGTAGGGTATTTCAAGATTTTAAGTCAAGGAATGAATTCCCTCTACAGCATTTCATGTGAGAACTTTGTATTGTTGTTCCATATTTCAGGTTTTAAGAGTGGACATTAGCACAATCACTACAGACAGATCAATCGTGGACTCTGCCCTCCATGTCTGTTTTGCGCCATCTTCACTCAAACAGTTGCTGGTTGTCACTTCAACATCAAGGCTGCTGAAACTAGACTCCCAGAGTGGACTCCTGTTGAGTGAGGTTTGTAGTTGTTTTCTTATTATTGGCAGTAAAAATTGTAATATTTTATTAGAAATAATGTGTACAATCATTAAATTTATCTTAACATGGCCCAAGTGGCCTATTAAAATGGGAGTAGTGCTACTCCCCCTTGATGGAGAGCTCATCCATAATGAAGGTTTCTTCTTAGCAATTTGTGAGGTTTTACCAAATTGTAGAAGAATTGCTATCAAAAAGTATTACTTACTTACTGCCCATCATGCCTGTGTGGCACATAGGGCAGCAACGAAGTTTCTCCAACCCTGCCTATCTCTAGCCAGTTTTTCAATGGTGCTCCAGCTGTAATTGATCTCCCTTAACTCCGTTTCTACCGTTCTGCGCCATGTTGTTTTTGGGCGCCCTCTTCTGCGTTTGCCTTCAGGTGTCCAGCGCATTGCAGTCTTGGCTATGTTGTTGTTGTCCTTTCGAAGCACATGTCCAATCCATCTCCATCTTCTCCTGGTGACAATCGTGCGAATATCCTCCTGTTTGGTTTGCTTCAGGAGCTGGTCGTTGGAGATTTTCTGTGGCCAGAAAATTCTCAGGATCTTCCTGAGGCTAGTTGTGTGGAAGGACGCTAGTTTCGACAGGTCATGTTTAGTCATTCGCCAGCATTCGCAGCCGTGAAGAAGGGTTGACAACACACAGCTCTGGTAGATCCTAAGCTTTGTCTTTGTGCTATAACTTGCCGATCTCCACACTGGTCGTAAGCTCAAAAAGGCGCCCCTTGCTTTGTTTAGCCTGTTTCGTATGTTCACACCAGTACCGCTGTCCTGGCAAAGCATACTTCCAAGGTATGTGAACTTGTCGGTGTAAGAAATATCCTGTCCTGCTACCCTGATCTTTGACGGGGAGGAGACATTCACACACATAGCTTCAGTCTTCTTCAAGCTTATCTTCAGGCCAACCTGGGCGCTGAACATGCTGAGCCGGTCGGTCTTTTCTTGAATGTGCTGACGAGTGTGTGACAACAAGGCTATATCGTCCGCAAAGTCAAGGTCCTCGAGTGTAAAGAAAGGGGTCCATCATATGCCTCTACGCTAATCTTCCATAGTGCGATGAAGGACCCAGTCGATAGCATGACATGACATCAAAATGTATGATACTGTCTTATTTCCAAGGTTTTGCTTTGTAAAACATTCTGATGAATACAGGCAATATTATGTCAAATGTTTGTAATGAAGCAGTGGACATATTTCCTTTTCTGAATCAGTGAATTTTCCCAGCAGCCTGAGCTTAGCCTGGGGAAGGGAAAGCACTATCACATTAAAATGTTATTATAAAAGCATCTCATATGAAAATCCAGTTTTCCCAGGGGACTCATATTGTATGTTGAAACTGCAGACCATTATCCTCTACGTTCTTTATTCTCTAAAGAAACTGCCTACTGCAGACAGCTAAACTGTTCAAAGCCCTCTGTTTTCTTGCATGTTTCTTCAATTGTTGAATGCAGGCAAAGAATTGTGAAAGGACTGGGTGCCAGTGCAAAACGGGAGGCACAAGGGCACTCAAGCTTCGCTTGCTGTTTCTCTTGCGTTCATTTGCATTGAAAAAAAGAGAGGCTGTGAGCAGTCTACATGAAGTAGAAAGCCTAAAATGGTGACATACATATGTACGCATCTGGTGACTCACACTACTTTACTTTCCCATACAGGTGTCCAATATTCATCGTGGAAGCTGTTCAAGTCTGGCTGTGAGCCGTGATGGCAAGTACCTAGCAACTGCTGGAGATAGACTGGTTAAGATGTGGGACTATCACATGAGATTGGACATAAACTTCCAGGTAGCTAAGTCAGTATTTATACAGATAAATCATTTTACCTTTTGAGTACATCCAGAACTCTTTCACTAGTCATACTGAAACCACTGAGATGTACATGTAACAACGTTAATGTTTATTTTCCATTTCTGCAGGTTTTTATTGGACACTCAGACCATATCCAGCAAGTAGCTTTTACTCCAGACCATCTTGGCTTGGTCAGTGTAGGAGAGGCCATTTTGTTGTGGGATTTCCAAGGAAGAGGAAGACAGTCGCAAATAAATGGGTAAACTTTGCTTAATGAAAATTCTCACCTAAATATTGATTTACACTAGTTAGACTTACCACACCAGTCCCCAGATGGAGCAGTCCAGTTACAGGCAAGTGACACGAGTCTCTGTGTTGTGTTCGAGGGCAAGACACCTTTACTATCACAGTGCCTCTCTCCGCCAGGTGTATAAATGGATACTTGCAAACTGTTAGGGTTGCCTAACAAAATGCTTCAGCTAACCTTTGATGGACTAACATCCCATCCACTTAAGAAGTGATACTCCTAGTCGCTTTGTGATAAGGAACTTGCATCAGCTGTGCCATTGTGGGCCACCTTGGCCCAAGCACACTCTTAACCACATATTAAATTGAAATATATTTTTATTTACGTTTCAGTGGACGAGAGCTGCAGAAAAGCTATATTCCTGAAGTTCCAGGTAGCCTATTATAATTGATAAAGTTTATTTTTTGGAAATTAAAGGATTTACAATAAGACAAATTAAACTTTTGCCATAATTTTATTTCCTATTTTTTATGCAGACAGAAGTGTGCGAATCACTCCTGAAAGACCATACAGCCCACCAAGTGGTCGCCCCCATACAGTCACTCCTAGAAAATCTGTTCCCATCCCCACCAGGTTTGAACCTCCACAGTTTGACATAAGCCCAATTCCTACCGATGGTTTGGATGAGGAAAGGATTCCAGGTGACCCTCAC
Organism: Oculina patagonica; assembly: GCF_052425735.1. NCBI lineage: Eukaryota > Metazoa > Cnidaria > Anthozoa > Scleractinia > Oculinidae > Oculina > Oculina patagonica. The sequence continues at coordinate 20,066,780 of NC_135769.1, forward strand.
ACAGTGAAACAGAATGAAGTTCGTTTCTATTCCCCAAAGAAAAGCCCTCAGAAAGATATTCCAATTCCAGAAGACACTAATGAACATGTAAGCAAGTTTCGTTTCTTGGCTCAGTCCACCTTTTTGCAACAATAACTAAAGCTTTTGTGTTCTTTTCAATGTTTTTCTTGTCAGGGGGAAAACAGTAGTAGATCTGCAGGTGACACCCCGAAAAGAGGGTTGGATCAGCTCATTTAAATTCCTGGTTTTGTGTGTGCAGTTAACTTTGTAATATTTTAATATTGGAATGACGTTTTAGCACCCGAGTGCTAAATAAACCTTATACTGAAGGTTTTAGGTAGGGAATTTATTGGAGGACTTACATATATTCAGGACTGGTTAGATACTTCTCCAAGCTAAACTAGACTAGACTGGACTAAACAATGTAAACAATGGTGATCACTTCAAGAACGGTCACAAGAAGAATTTCGACTGTATTGGTACACTTGCAGATATTATTAAAGGGGCATGCATCAGTATAGAGGTGCCTAGTATTCAAACCACAGAACAACAAATAAGGCAACCCTCCAAATTAAGACCATTTTAGTCGCCATGGCGACTAAAAGTTTGGAGCTGGACACTAAATTGGAACCAAAGTCGCCAGCCTGGCGATTAAAATTGAAAAGAAGGATTGAAAGCATTAGCTTAATTTAGCGACTAAAATTTGTCACTGGCGACCGACAGTAGTCGGTGGCCAAATGGCCACTTAAGAAAAAAAAAAAAAAAACTTGGAGGGTTGTAAGGCCATAATTTGTTTGACCAGGGCACTTATTGGAAAGGGGCACTGAGTTGAATCGTTACGGTACTTCATTGTGTCTTCCAGACTTCTCCTGTCAAGACAAAATCGCCTGCCAGAAGACTGAACTTCAACATTCCTACAGCTCCTGCATCAAAAGTTCCAGATGCTGATGCTCATCATCCCCCTAAGGTCACCAGGCACTACAAGAGACGTGCATGCAAGTCCTTCCTGGCTGAACGGAGATACACAGCTCCACCAAACCAGGCAGGACTCCAGCTTAAATCTGTACTTGGATATAATGGAAATGGAAGGAGGAATATGGTGTGGAAGTATGACACAGGTACATATACATGCCAGTGTAATAACTTGCTGGGTGCGCTGTGGTCTAATAGTTAGTGCACAGCATGCAGGATGAAGAGCCTGGCTAGTGTACTTTTCTCAAACAAGAAAGTGCCTTCCATCTGCCTGATTGTATAACAGCATACAAACAGATTGTTAGGTTAAAGAACACAATTTCCATAACATATGCATGTGATCACATCAGGTCTCATTGTTCTATCCAATCTTTTCATTGCATTGATTCTACATTTTTTTGTTATAATTAACCTGACTTGCATGTGTTGGAGCTCTGGCACCTCTTCACTAAAGGAGCTCTCTAACTGGATGGATTTCTGACGCAAGGCTTATAGAAAATTCCTTAGATATCCAGCTACTACTGCCGTATATGATAGAAAGCACTGCATGTTCAATAACACTCCTGCCATAAAGCTTCCCGGAAAAGTGAATTTAGACATAATTAATCTCTTGTGTTTGTTAGAGCCATTGTAAATGAAGAAGACTCAGTTCGACCTAAAAAATTCTAAATTCTCACTTGGTTCTTTTTGTTTCTCTTGAGGACTCTTTGCATACACCAGCGGTTGCCTTGTGGTCATAGAAGACCTTCATTCTGGTACCCAGAGGCACCTCATGGGACACACAGAAGAGATCTCCACTTTGGCCCTACAGCATGATGGCCTTATACTGGCCTCCGCCTCTGGGCCCTCTGACACCGCAGCCAGTCAAATCTGCTTGTGGAATTTACAAGATGGAGTCTGTAAGAAGGTGTGCCATAATTTTGTCTTTGTTTCAATTGAAGTAGGTAAAATGCATGTTGTTACTACTAGTGCATAGCCTGAGACCTTCAGGAATTACTCTGGTTCTCTAAAAATCACTTGGGAATTTCGGTGTTCTTTATTCATGCACCTGGTACAATGTAGTTTAAATCAAAGAGACCTAATATTGGTCTCTTGCCAACAGGCCATTTCTGAGTTACCCTCTGCCTCTGTTTCAAAACGAGTCTACGTGCAAAACCAATCAAATGAAAATGAGTTTGATTTGTATGAAAATGGACCTGAAGGTGAGACTCCTTTTCATTTTAATGGTTTTGCACGTAGACTCGTTTTGAAACAGAGACAAAGGGTAATTTGGAAAAGGCTTACTACACGTCCCTAATGCACACACATTTTTGGATAGGCAATTAAAAACTAAAAACAATCCTTATGCTCATCCAGTCAACTGACTTTAAAGCAGACACCCTCCGGACCAACTCCAGCTGTCGCCTAAGAGAGTTGTCTGCCTTAAAGAGAGTTCAGTTACAGACAAAAAACAAGTGAAATTCCTCCAGACCCAGCCAGCTAAACATGTCTGCATTACAGTGGTTTCTGCTTAGAAAGAGTTGACTGTATATACAAGTACTTTAAGATATTGAGCTCTTTAATACACTGTTCAAACTATGCAAGACTACTATTTGATTGGTATCCATCTTTTACTTCCATTCTATTGTTTAAATAGTAACTTAAAATAAACACCAACTGGTATTGATTGACATGTCAACAGTCATAATGACTATTAAAAATAAGAGACATGGTGTTCTAATGCTTGAGTGCTTTGGACTTGTTACAAATGCTGGCCTTTGTCCTTCTATTGTATTCTATGGCCAAGACATTTTAACTCTAACAGTGTCTCTTTTCATCCAGGTGTATAAATGGGTTTGGAAACCCTCAGGCTGGTGAAATGTTAGAAAGTAACTTGCAGTGGATCTAATTTTTCAAACCAGCTGAGGAAGTTGCAATACTCCAATATTATTGCTAGTCAGATGAGCCTCTAGGCTGGAATTTGACTACATATTTTTATAATCATCCTTTCATTGTTCATATTAAAAAAAGTTCATTGCATGTATTTTTGTATTTTCAGGTTCTTTCTTACCATGAGCATGAGATAGTCTGTCTGGCATATGCCCGCGATGATAGATTTCTTGTGTCAGTTGGTGATTACAGGGAGTGTTCAGTGGTAGTATGGAGCACTAGAGATCTGGTAGTACTTGCTGCTTCCTATGCCAGACTGCCTGTTCATGACGTGATGTGGGATCCATATACTGCTAATGAGTTTACCTCTGTTGGACAAGATGGGTCTGTGTTGTTTTGGCTCCTGGATGAGACTGGTGATAAAATGACTCTTAATGTAAGTCTATTATACATACATAATTAAACCAACTGTCACAAACTATCATTTAATGATAGTTTGTGACAGTTGGGCGCTAATTGGTTGTGTCAAAGTGTCCTGGCTGTGAGTTGTGATGGTATGGGCTTGTGTAGCAAGGCTCTGCAAGGGCAGAAAAAGGCAAGCTCGACTCTTGTCTGACCATGATCACAGGCAATCCACAACTTTAGTTGGTATGAAAATGTCATCTGGCCAAGCTTACATCAACACAGTCTAAGTACTTTTTTGTAGGAAGACTGCTGTAAACTTCAAATTCAAGTTTCTTATATGTTTGTTTACAAGTTTTGCCCATTTTTGGAAAAAGCATTTGTAGTTTAATTACAAAACAGTGGTAAAATATAATTTATTGGACGTTTCTTAGAATTCAATACTTGAACATTTGGAAACAAATTTACATGTACTAGGTACTACTACTACTACTACTACTACTAATTATTTATAAAATATAATATAATATAAATTATATTGTACCTTAGGTTCATGAGCCAGACGTTCCAAAGGAACTTGTGCAGTCCAAGAAAGTGGTAAGGTTTATATTACACTGACTGTTATTATTTTTTGCTCTGTTTTAGTTTGTGGTTGTTTTACTTGCTGCTCATTGCTTGATGTTTTTAAAGCACTTTGATATGTTAGCTTGAGATGTTTCCAATCGATTTACTGTCGAAATTCAGGTCTTACAGGAACCATCAAAGAACACAACGGGAAAACAAAGGCAGAACATTTCTTTGAGCAACCGACCCTTTTTCACAAAATCTCAAGCACATGGTATAATCTTAAGGGGATTTCAAGCCCCTGAAAACTAGGATAAGAATCTAGTGTTGGCACGTTGAATAATCTTAATTATTCAATATCTTAAACTTTCAGTTCTAAACACCAATTTCAACTGCATGTTGAATGTGAAAAAGAACTTTAAATTGTTTCGCCTCAAGAAAAGTGTTATGAAAGTTGATTTGTATTTTGGTCTACAAAGAGGGCGATTGAAAGTTAGTTGAATTTGTGGGTTGTCATTTACTGGAGGTGAAAACAGCTTACCCCCAACAGGAAATGCTTAAAAGGGTGGATAATGCCATACTGGGTAATTCAGTATTTAATGGATAGTGCAGTTGGTTTTGTTAACACATTATTCCTCTGACAGGCCCACGTGTATGTATTTTAACTTTGTTATCTATAAAAACAGCAATAAATTATTAATATCCTCTGCAGAGAGATGAGTATTATGATTTTACAGCTGTGTGGTATGCAGGAGACAGTGTCATGTATGCTGCTACCAGCTCAGGTACATCATATTAATCATGCATTTGTTTTGTTTTATTTGTTTATAACTTGCAAGAGTTTGTGAACAACCAGAATTTTGATTAAGTGCTCACCGCGAATAAGCGCCCACCCTGTAGGTAGGAAAAGTTAATAAGCGCCCACCCCCACCCCCTAAAAACGTGAAGTGCACGAGAGGAGTAAAGCCTTGAATTTTTTCTGGCTCCTTTGCAATTTCTTTAATTGCAATTTTACTGTGAGGATCATTGCTTTACTTTAAACCAACAACTGCTATGACAACCCCCTTTGGTCTTAATGAGTTTAACGGGATGCCCTTTGGATTGGCAAATGCTCCTGTCACGTTTCAGCGATTAATGGAGAGCTGCCGACATAGGTTTTGGTAGCACCTTCGAGGGGACTCTTAAGAGGTTGCCCAATGTGCTCAAAGGTCTCAGAGACTTTGGTTTGATACTGAAAGTGTCAATGTGCAAACTCTTCCACACCAACTTGTGGCCCATAGCAGTCAAAAAAACAGTCAGCGAGGAAACCACAGTTCCAGTGGACGTCCGTTTGTCAGACAGCCTTTGACACTCTTGTTAGCAAAATGATTTCTTCATCAGTTTTGGCTTATCCTGGTTTCAGTTTGCCTGTCACCCTTCACACTGATGCATCTCAAGAAGTTGTTGGTACTGCCCTCTATCAGGTCCAAGTTGGTCATCCTTGAGTCATTGCATTTGGATGCAGGACTCTCAATGATGCAGAGTGCAAGTACTCAGCTTACCACTAATTACTGTGAATTCCTTGCCTCACACCAACGGGTTTGGTGCTAAACCCATCCAAGATGAAGATTACATCAAACCCTTCCTTGACAGTCTGTCTCCTTCTACTGAGGAAGCACTTCACGTTTGTCCAAGGGAAGCTTTTCAGGCGAAATGTCAGTACCACCTTTACGCCAATGAAGTCCTTGCCCCAGCCATCAGGGCAATCAGCATTTCCTCGTTAATGTAAGACAGCACTTTTAAGACTGTTTGGGAGGCAGCCCTCCTATTTTTTGGCCAAGTCTACAGCAGAAGGACCCTGTCAACAGCCGTGTACTAGAGATCCTTGACTGAAACCAGTCCTTCAACCAACTCAGACCAGACAACCCAGAAATTGCTTGGATTCTGAGAAAGAGGTTGGTTGGTGCTACAAGATGGTGTACTGTACAGAAGGTGGGTTGAAGACAATGCAAACCTACAGTTGGTCCTGCTGGATTCACTGAGACATCGTGTGTTGCAAGGTTTCCACAATGAAGTTAGCCTTCTCTGTCAAGATAAAACTCGACCTCGTCTGCCAGCAGTTCTGTTAGCCTAGTATGGAGGAAGACGAAGACAAGCATATATCACACTGTGAGAAGTGGATTAAGAAATAATCTCCAGAACCACCCAAAGCACCCATAGTCTCAATCCTTGCCAGTGCGCCAATGAAGCTGTTGGAAATCGACTCTCTTGCCTTAGATAACGGAAAAGGTGGTTTTGAACATGTGATTTTGGTGACTCACAATTTTACAAAGTATGCCTGGGCATTCCTAACCCGAAAACAACAGGCCCCCATCATAGCTTAGTTGTTGTGAGAGAAAATTTGGTGAACTTTGGTTTCTGCAGTGGTTATGTCCTGGCCAAGGTTGCAACTTTGACTCCAGAATCATTAAGGACCTGTGGAAGGTAGTTAAAACAAGCTTTACCAATATCTTGTGTCCAAATGTATTGGGAACATAGCTGTCTATGTGGTACAACAGGAGGGAACTGGAAACCACACACTTCAGCCTGCTGCTTCCTTATCATGTCCCACATGACCATCATTAAAGCAGAGGCATAACCAAAGGTTCAAAGCCTTGAACACAAAGATGTTGGCCTGCTTTCTAATGTTGATGCTGAGTGAAGGCAGGGGGCTGGACAATGTTGCCATAATCACCACAAAGAAGAGCATCTTTGACCCAGGTGATATTGAGAAACATAAACTAAGATATCAACAACTGTGGAAACCTGTCAGGCCAACAGGAAGAGAAAACAACATGTTCTGGCTGTGTGACTTGCCCACCAGATGACCTTTTCTGTGACTGTTTGGTCCCAAATGTGAAGTGTTCTGCGTGCATAGCTGAGTGATAAATGCTTAGTTAATCACCCAAGCTTTTGCTGACTTACTTACTTATGGCCATAAGCCCTAAGTGGGCAAAGGGCCGGACATTCTCCTCCGCCATGCTGCACGGTCGCGGGCAGCCACCGCTGCCTCGTTCCACGAGCCGAAACCCAAAGCCGCTCTTTCTCTTTCAGCAGTTCTTCGCCAAGTCTCCTTCGGTCTGCCACGACTTCGCCTTCCCTCCGGGGCCCATGTTAATGCCGTCTTGGGATGTTTGCTTGGATCCATTCTGAGGATGTGGCCGATGAACTTCCAGCGCCGGCGGAAGATTTGCTCACTGAGCTTTCCTCGTTAATGTTCAGCTTTTGCTGAACTTCGGGATAAAGGTCCTCTAGTAACATCAATAGATTTTGTGATCACATAGACAATAGTCTAGTATTTGATATAGGAGCCCTTTTGTTTTTGATTTCATGTTGAGAGTGGTGTGTTGCAGATAATGAGATTAATCAAAAACTTCTGTGTGTCTGTAGATTGAGCCCATTTACAGAGTCAAGAGTAAAGTCTTTCATTTTATATCAAGATTTACATTCATTGTTTATTTCCCGTACTGCTACACAACCCCACAACCCGATCAAAACCCCCACACCTGTCGCACTCGCATGTTAATGTTAAGAAATGAAGGAAGGGGGAGGGGAATCTGCCACCCAAGTTGCCAAATAAACTGCACTGCCCCAAGATTTCCCTGCTACTGAGTGAATGACTAATTATATTTCACAGACTCCGTTCGAAATATATGAGAAAACAAATGGTAGGAATTTCCCAGTTAGTGCTATATATTTCTCACTTCGTCTGTTTATATAATCCAAATTATTACTTCAGGCCGCTTGGCGGCCCTAGTATAATTCTCATTAACACATGCACACCATAGAATGCTGGGGCTCTTTGTAAATAACTCTGTTAAATATAATTTAGCTGCCTTAATGCTTTTTTACCCAAGTCCCAAGAGCATAAATGGGTACAGGCAAATTGTTGGGGGCAACCTGACAAACATGCTGGGAGATGGTTACTTGCCGTGAATGAGCCAATTTACTGTCCTTTTTAACTGCTTAATCAAGGAATGCTGTCTGCATGGGACACCAGGCAAAACAAGTGCTTCATACACTGGGAAGGTGATTCCTCAGAAATTGGTAAGAAACAATATCAAAAGCAAGAGTGTCTCATTACATTTCCAAACACTGAGAAAAGAGTGCAGCAGAGCCCTACTAGTTACCTACCTCCCAGATACCGGTTGGGCGCTCTAACCAACTGAGCTACGAGAGACTCGTTGTGAGCTTAGGCCATTTACTAGGTTGATATGTGACACGCGTCCTGCATACTGCTAGGATCAGCAATGTCGAAATCAACAACCCAACCGGTATCTGGGAGGTCATGGGTTCGATTCCCGTCGGGGACTGAGATTTTTTCTTTGTCCCACGCTTGGGTCATGTTGAATAGTTTCTTCACTATTTATCACCGAGCTTGAAATTTACCATCTTTATTATTTACTACATATTTGATTAAGGTGTTTGGAAATTTTGTGTGCCATAGAGCTGTCATCTATGCAGTACACTATGACTAGTCTTTCTTTCTTTAGTTAATTCTTTCTTTTGTTAACTCAGTTAACAACTTAAATTTGAATTCTTAATAATATACAGATGTGCTTATGGGCCATGGAGGTACTCTTATGGCTGGCAGCACTTCAGGGAATCTCAGGCTATGGTCAGTGGTTGGGGTAAATGAAATGAGGCTTCCTGGAGAGCCCAGCAGGTAGTTTAAACCATAGTTTAATATCCTTGGCTTTATTTTACGTCCTTTTCTTTATTGAATGCTATTACATACACTTACACTTACTATTACATACTCTTCCTTACTTACAGTTCCACACATTTACTTTACTTACACATTAAGTACTATATTTACACGCTCATTTACATATACTTACACTAACGCTACTATTACATGGAAAAATTGAATACGTCCTTACACTTAGTTAAGGTAAAGTCTGTGTCCGAGCCAAGTGGCCCATACAGCCGGAGCTTATCCCGGTCTCCGTAGCATTAAGCGACTGAGAGTATTGCTACTCCCCCCGGATGGGATGCCAGTCCATCGCAGGGATTACCTCCCAGCAGTAAATTCGCGGGTACCCATTTATACACCTGGGTGGAGAGAGGCACTGTGAGAGTAAAGTATCTTGCCCAAGAACACAACGCAGCGCCCCGGCCAGGACTCGAACCCGAGCCGTTCGACTCGGAGTCGAGCCCGCGCTAACCATTAGGCCACCGCGCCTCCCACACTTACACTTAGTTACAGGGAAAAAAAATAATAATAGAGATAATCAACTATTTACTAATTAAACATTATGTTTCATTCTTATAGCATTCATCATTACAGCATTTTACGTCCCTCTTACTAAATCATATACAATTTTGATCACATTCTATCGGTAGCAGCTATATTTGTGTTGTTTTGTTTGTTTGTTTTGTTGGGGTAAACTAGATTAGACTGATTACACATTGTTTTATCAACTTTACTGACCAGTATCAATCTTGCATCTAAACAGTACTGCTGATTTATTTGTGGACGTTTGACATTTTCTATGAGTTTAGTTTACTTCTGATCCAATTTTCCCTGATGGGATCACTCACATACACACCCAAAAAAGAAAGTGAATCAATGCAACAGGTCAAACTGATTCCGGTAGAACACAACTAATCAATAATAAAATATAACTATTAGCAACTAGCTGTTTTGTCAACTATGTGTGAATCACAGGCCTGCAACATGTGACAGTTTGGTAAAACCAGTTTGAGTCTAAAACAAGGCCTGTATGTCTTTTTATTAGGTTGTCCAGTAATGGCCTAGTGATGGAAGATGAAATGACACTTGACGGAGCCATTATTTCTGCATCATTTGATGAAGCACTAGAAACTGTAAGTGGTAAACACTTAAATGAGTTCTTGCCTATTTCTATTTAAGAACGCCATGGGAGGCAAAGTGGCCTCCTGGTAATAGTGCATTAGACTGTCAGTTGATCGAGTGATCCAGGTTCCAGCCTGTCCAGGTTGATTGGGCTGTGTTCTTGGGCAGAATATGACTCTTACAGTGCCCCTCTCCATAAGGTAAAGTCTGTGTCCGAGCCATGAGGCTCATACAGCCGGAGCTTATCCCGGTTTCCATAGCATTAAGCGACTAGGAGTATTGCTACTCCCCCCTGGATGGGATGCTAGTCCATCGCAGGGTTACTCCCCAGCAGTAAATTCGCCGGTACCCATTTGTACACCTGGGTGGAGAGAGGCACTGTGAGAGTAAAGTGCCTTGCCCAAGAACACAACGCAGCGCCCCGGTCAGGCCTCGAACCCGGGCCGTTCGACTCGGAGTTGAGCGCGCTAACCATTAGGCCACCGCGCGTATAAATGGGTAGCAGGAAATTGTTGGGGCAACCTGACAAGATGCTAGGGCTAACCTGCAATGGACTGGCATCACTCCTTGCCACTTGATGATATAGAAGCCAGAGTTAGGCACCAGCTTCTTGAGCCACTAGCTTCCAAAAGGGCTGTGGGAGGCACAGTGGCCTAATGGTTAGTGCACTTGACTCTGGATCGAGCCTGCAGTGGACTAGTATTCCATCCACGGGGAGTAGAAATACTCCTAGTTGCTTCATGCTATGGAAACCAGAATAAGCTCCGGCCTGATGGGCCACTAGGCTCGTCTACAGACGTTATCCTTACCTTACCCTTTACTTTTTCGTAACGAAAAATTAATGTAAAAGGACATCATTTCTCCAGGGTATTATTGGCACTTCATCAGGTACACTATGGTATCTTAACTGGGATGAAAGAACTAGCATCCGGCTAGTCAGTGGCCACGCCCAGCAGGTGAGATTTACGTGGTTACACTAACACTGATAATTTCGTTATCTTTGTTGCCTAGTGGGTAGAGTTATGGTAGCTTTCTTAAATCAATTTCAATTTTCACCAGTCATGCCTCTACCAGTAATGATCATCAGGCTGAGATTGTTTTAGGAAGATCTAGATTTGTGCATCTATAGCCAACCTCGGAAATTCAAATTAATTAAGACCAAAATTAAATTATATGTTTGTCCTGCCAGCATGTTAGTAATAAATCTGAGTCTGGGCTTCATGTACACACACATGATACTAAAAACAGTTTCTGGTTTAACTGGGTTCACTGTCATTAATAGTTTTTTTTCTCCTTGGCCTGCGTGTAGATTAATGACCTCCTTTTCAGTGGTCCAGATGATCAATATTTTGCTACATGTAGCAATGATGGTGTTTTACATCTTTGGAGCAGGGATAGCTTGGAACATCTTCAGTTTCAAGTTCTTGGACAGGTATATTGTATGTAACCTTTAATCTGTGTTGGAGGTAAAAGTTTTAAGTGGCCTTGAAATTACTTACAAATTTTCAACAAACCTTCACTGTTGCCATATGTAGTTCTTGTTTATGATACTGAATAGTTCTTGTTTATGATACTGAATGTGTAATAATGGTTAATGATGATTAGAATTTGCATGAAGCATGCTAGGTTCCTTACAATATACAGTAATTTGCATGTTCATTTGTTCATTTATTCATGCAGCCAGCCATTCATCTGTCCATGTACCCTTCCAATCATTTGTTCTTTCATATCACCATTCCTTTTTCAATCCCATTGTTTATTCATTAATTTTATATGAGTTTTTTGTTCATGTTGGTTGGTAATAATTAAGTCACAGAGTGACTGCATCAGAATGGAAACTTCATCAGTACTTTGGTGATAACTGTCACTGTCTCATTTCCTGATTGAGCTTGTTCCCTGTCTTCAAAGTTGTGTTTTTTGCATGGTGGATTGCAAATCCAAAATTCAGCCCTCCTCTTCCCATTCAGGCATATACATGTACATCATTAGCCACATGAATTTTGTTTTTCCAGACCTGCAATTGTGTGTCCTTCTGTCCAGTGCCAGAAGCTGCTCCCGTCAAGTCAGTTGCAAATGAAGGACAGACAGTAGCTACTGTCCATCCTCAACCTCAGCCTGCTGATGACACTGTTATCCACCCGTCACACTGTGCAGCTGGGTACAGTGATGGGACCATCAGGATATTTGATCTGGGAAAAGTGGAAATGATCATGAAGATGCAGCCTCATGCTGCTTCAGTTACTGCAATATCATTCTCGGCTCATGGTAAGAACACGCCTTGTGAGGTCTGGTAAGGCGATAATTTGCCTAAAAAGGCCAGGGCCCCACCATGGAAAATAAAATAAAAGTTGCAGATTTAAAAATCCACATGATAAACCCACCACCACTATTATCATCATCATCATCATCATCACCATCATTGCTCCTTATGCCAGGAGTCACATACATGTTAGGCTGCAAATAATAACCCTACAAGCAAATATTCGATTTGCTGTCAAAGGACAAGGTAATTCTTTCAATTATAAGCACCTGGTTAATGCAGAGCTCCTTTAATTGATTTTTCATTTGTTACATACATACAGAACTTAGAGAATTGAAATGTTCATTTAAAAATTCTGGAATTTGTTTCGAATTGTTGGGGTTCAGTGAGTTTGGCTTCCTTTTAGTTTAAATCATGAACCCCAAAAAATCCTTGCAGTAATGTTAGCCCCTTAAAATACAACATGCATCTGCATTCTACCAGGTGTCATTTTGTATTTATATTTCCAGCAAACCACAGGAAATGTTTTTTCCCTTGATTTTTCATATACTGAATTATATTTCTGTAAACTGTGCAGGAAGAGTGATAATAAGTGGAGCAGAGGATGGTTTGCTGGCAATAAGTAGTCCCTCTACAGGACTGACAGTCAGACTACTGAATGACCACAAGGGTGCTCCAATCACATGCCTTCATGTCTCATCTGTTAAGGTGAAGGTAGCTTTCTTTAGGGTTTTTTTCATAAAGCTGTTATAGGAATAGATGGTTGTCCTGAGATGGCATGGTCGAGAGTTTGTACAATGTAAACTTAAGTCAGTTGAATCCCAATAACTCAAACCTTCAAGGAGAATCAAGAAGGTTTGAGTTATCAAAATGGGGGAACAAAAAATTTGAGTTAGCAGGAAGTTCAAGATATGGAGGGTTCAACTTGTTGGGATTTAACTGTACAAATCATAGGCTACTCTATTAGCTTTGATTTTGCATTATTTGGGATCACTACAATAAAGGCAAGACTAGGAATGGGTAACCTGTGCTCCTGTTTTCCAACAATTATTATGTATGCAACAGCACAGAGGAGTAGGGCCTGATATCTGTATCGTGTGTTACACAATCCATCCATCCCCTGCAAGGAACACCTAAGATTTAACGTTTACGCAAATGCAACACTTCTCCTAGCCTGCTAATGAGCACATAAAGTGTGTGTTAAGTTCTCACTGCATCACAGGTTTTACACAAGAGCTGATCGCATGACACACCTCAAGTACTTTCATGTTCACATTGAAAGGTGTAATTTGTCTTGGGGAAAAAATACACATCCAGAAATGAAAATTAACTCCAAAGTTTTTTGTTGACTGGGTTATGTCTTCCTTGAGAGTGTACCCATTTTATCATACTTCTAGTTTGTTTAATTATGAAAATTTTGTCAACTGAGCAAGCCAAGTAATTTTTATTGTTTGTCTCAATTTAGGATCAGCAATACTCTTTGTCATCTCCATTGTTGTGGCTTGCGGCAAGTGCTGATCGTCGTGTTAGTATCTGGAGTGCTGATTGGTCCAAAGACTTTTGTGAGCTGGTTGACTGGCTGACATTCCCCGCCCCACCCATTGGACCTGATGGAAAAGCTATTAGGAGAGGAGACCCTGTATGTGTGATCACATCATTTTTTTTTTACATTTTAATATGAACCTCGGCCTGGATTTTTGGGAAGCATGGTGGTCTAATGGTCAGTGCATTAAACTCTGGATCAAGAGGTCTGGAGGTCTAAGCCCTGGCTGCAATCGTTGCGTTGTGTTCGTGGGCTAAGTACTACACTTAACTCTTATAGTACCTTAGCAAAGTGTTAGGTTGACCTGATAAAATGCTTAACTCCTAGTTGCTCCCTGGTGCAGTAAAACCTTGATTTAGCAAACCTCTGTATAACCAAGGAAAAGAACCCTGATATAATAAAACTTTGTTATAGTAGACATATTTTGCCAGTCCCTTGGTCCTTTGTTATTTTGAGGTTCCACTGTGTGGAAACTGGGATTACCTCTGGGCTATGTAGGCTACTTGGCTTGAGTGCAGACTTAACTATGCTAAAATTAACGTGTCAATAAATATCACCTTTAACAGGCCCAATTTTCTCAGCTTCCTCCCAGCCTGGCTCAATTCTCACCCACAGACCCCGACATTGTTGTCTACACTGGCTATGGCATGCAAAAAATTGTGCAGTTCTACAGTCTTTCCCAGAAAAAGGTACTGTGGATCAAGGAAAACAACATTGATTAATTACATTTTATATTTACTATGACAGTATATCTTTGTTTATTATATAAACATCAGTGAAATACCAGGAAATCTTTCGCGCGAAAAAATCATATCTTCACACGTGAAAATAACATCACATGTGAAGATATCGATTTTGAAACATTTTCTGACAAGTTTGCCCTGTTTCAATGCTGAATGAGCCAAAGTAAATCGATATTAAGTCAAAACATCTTCGGATCTTCCTCGGCAACCTTCGGAATTCTTCGGATATCTTCGGAAATTTTCGGAAAAGTTCGGAAAATGTTCGGAAACATTCGTACGACCTTCAGACAAGATTTTGCAAATCTTCGGAAATCTTTGGAAAGTGGTCGGCAATCTTCGGAAAATCGTCAAATACATCGTAATTAGTAGGTTTATATAATAAACAGAATATTACATGGTTGCTTGGAGATATGAAATTTATCTTCTCGTGTTCAAATCGATATCCCACTTGTTCGCTGCGCTCACTCGTGAGATATCGATTTGAACACTCGAAGATAAATTTCATATCTCCGCGCAACCATGTAATATCCTCTATTTCTTCTCTTCCTTTTGTCATCCATACCCATTGACAATTATAAAACGTTACAGTGGAACCATAAGTATAGACTTGTAGTTTCATTTATTCTCTAGCTAAGCAACCATTCAACAAAAAATAACAAAATAAATGTTTCTAGTGTTCTTTTGGCTTAACAGGGTAAGCAGCCTTGCTCTTAACTGTCTGAGGCCAGTCTTGCCTTCCTGTCCATGAGTGAATTTTCCTCTAAGTACTGTATCTCTTTTTAGGTGATACGCACTGCTCCACTGACACAATGGGTGACCTCCATGGATATTTCCCCCAAAGGACATCTCATCGCCTTTGCAACAGAAGGTATAAACTGCACAATTTCAATTTTATTACTACTAAAACAACTTACCGGTAGTTCACAACAGTTCAGTAAGCAGACAATAGGGACTTTAAGATACCTGGACCGCTGACCTCGAGGACGGTGCGAGGACGGTAAAATTTTGCGAGGAGGACTGAGACGATGTCAATGTTCTTGGCGAGAACTTTTGACATTAAGAGCCAGCGTGTGTGAATGGAAGACGGCTTTGTTAGTGGATCATGGCTTCTTTAAAAACATTTGACGCTTCTAGCTGTCCAGGAACACAAAGCACTATTTTCATTTACAGGGTACAAATTCCAGGTGACATGTTTGTAGAAACACAAGCAAGAAAGTTTACAATTTCACCCATGTAGCTTTGCCATCAGCGTTTATGTAAAGCACAGCAAATATCTTTGCAATGTTGAACTGCAAATAGTACCAAACCAAGAATACTATAAAGGACCACCTAACAAAGTAACAGATTTAAAAAATGAGAATTTTTAATGAAATCATACAAAAAGCACTTCCGTTCACTGGTGGACGGCAAAACTCTACTTCTCACGTCCTCAACAACAGCTGGCGGAGCTGGACGGCAATGTGTGTGGAGCGGGCATGCGCAATATACGCTACACGCAAAATATTACTTCCAGTCAGCTGTCCAGGTACAGTGGAACCCCGATATAACGATATGCCAAGGGGGCAGTAAAATTATATCGTTATATTGAGGAATCGTTATATCGGGGTTCCGTCCCATACATTTTACTATTGCCGGGACATAACATATTCATCGTTATATCGGGAAGATCGTTATATCGGGGTTCCACTGTATCTTAAAGTCCCTAATACATGAATGTTCTACACAGCAGGGTAAAAGTCACAGTAAGAGTTAGAACCACATTAACTGACTTATGTTTTGACTCTGGGTGTAAAAGGAATCGTCTGAAAAAGAGAAAGGGTTGAAAGGGTTTTTGTGTTTAGTACCTGACTTAAATGTTCTGTTTTGTCATGTTTCTAGAACGACTTGTCAAACTTATGGACTACAATGAAGGAAGCTTTCAAGATTTCCTGGGCCACTGTGATGTTGTCAAGAATGTAAGGTTTGCGCCATCAGGGGAACTGCTGTGTTCAACAAGTCATTCAGAAATCTTGATGTGGAATGTCAAGGCTTAGCAGAATCCAGCTGAAGTACTTGAGAAGGGAAATGACCCATCTGGTTTAATCTGAATCTGGTGGCTATAGTCTAGGTGACAGTTTGGCCAGTCACGGTCCCCAACACAAGCTCAAGAATATTATTAACACAGTCATTTTTAAGCTTTGTGTGGAAATAAAGATTACTTAATTTCCTCAGAGCCTGAAATTATAAAGCTCTTTTAAAAAGAGTTTTTGCTAGTAAAACTGATGTTTCCAAACTTTCTTGGAAAACATTTCATCATGAACACCCTTAACCTAACCATGTAAGAAAGCAAAGCCATTGCTGAAAAATGATTTGGCATTTCATTTGCCAATGGTCATAGCTGTACATGTAAATAAAGTGTGTAAACTTCTTCATGTCAAAGGGTAATATTTCCATACGTGTGCACCTAAATGTACATAGGTCAATATATTGCTGTATTATAAAATATAAAGTCTGAATATTTTCATTGTTATTCACCACATCAACAGAAAGGATGGTTTGTAAAATGTTTGTTAAGTTACTACAGCCTTCCTTGTTTCACATAGTTGCATACATGCTCTGACACTAAATACCGGTAGATCTGCTAGTCATTAGTAAAAACATTATTTTGTAATCGAGTGTATTTCTGTGCTTTATTTGAACAGTGTGTTGCATATTAAGAGTGACCTGATCCCAACTGTAATTCACAGTTAGGGTGAAGGTTATGTAAAATTATTGCTCAAGGATAACATTGGCATTGAAAATAATGTATTGACAGCATTAACCGGTACCCATTTTTCTCAAAGATCCACTCGAAATTTTTCGAGTTTGTTATTCATAATCTGCCTCAGACATTTTTTCTCTTTGGGTGTGTTATTGCCCCATTCAACTAAGACATTTTAGTCTTGCATTTTGGAGGTTTCTTCCAAGTGAATATCTTGGCCTGAATCAATAACCACTGCGACAGTCACTTTGTAAATCTACCACCCCGCAGGGCATTATTTTATTACTGCAATACTGTGATCAAGCAAGTAATTCTCGTGATCAAAGCAGGGATAGAGACTTCCCATTAACTCAATAGCCATAAATGATAAATTTGTAAAGCAAAGCACATACTGGTATGTGTCATACTGAAAATACTTGCACTAGACTATTGCTACTAAGCCCGAACACTCCCTTGGTTTACTTCCATTCTACTAGCCTTGGGAAATCTGGCTATAGCAAATGTTTCACACTGCAGCACTCTTGTCAAATCGTTCTTAGTTTATTCGAAACAGATCCCTGTTCATTCAATCATTAAAATTAATACCCTTCTAGCGAATCATCTATAATATTTATAAATCTTGTTATTTCTTTGTACACCAACATATATCTGTGATGTATGGTAGCTTGTACACTTGTGTCCCTTGCAGATCAGGGTGATTTGTCAAAATATCTCTAATCTTAGATTCAACTATAGCTCTCTTCTCTTCACTACTCTGGCTAATTGCACTTATACAAATTATCACGGACACTATTTTATCAATGTCTCCCTCAAGAAATGTTTTAAAGCTAGTGACCCTTTCCACAGAAGTAAATTTGCCAGAGTTGTTTAAACTCTCCATCCATTTTAGTTCCCTTGGATCAGCAGGCATATCCTTTTGATTCACAAATGGATCCACGACATCCTGCATAGCCCTCACCCATGGAACAGACCAATCCCTGTGGTTCCAGATCATGCCATATTTGCCTCCTGGTTTAAGAACACGACAGACTTCTGCAACTGACTTTTCGCTGGCAAACCAGTGAAATGACTGGGCACAAATAACTACTGGAACACTCTCGTCTGGCAGGGCTGAAAGTTAAAACAAGACCTTTAAAAAATAGCAAATCCAAAAACAATCCTGTGGAGAATTCAGGGGGCGTTTCCCTCACCTTTTGGTCAAAATATTAGGGGCTTGAATAGCCAAAAGATTTCTAATTTGAGGCTAACATCAATCCTAGGCCCAATCTTTTTTAGTCCCAGCCCCCAGGGGGGGGAGGGGGCAAACATCCAGACCCCAGAATAAGGGGGGAGGGGAAGGGGGAAGGGAAGGGAAGCCCAGGGGGGAAGGGGGGGAAGCCCAGTCTTGAAAATAATTTCGTGGGCCTTAGTTTGGCCTAAATTTCACCAGGTCTGTTGGGGAGAGGTGACTGCAAATGAAAAGGCTTCCCAGTACCCCCTGAAGAATAAGCAAGTCCATGGTGTGGCCATCGTGCTGGACTCTGGATCGAGGGGTCAGGTTCAAGCGTTAGCCAGGGTCATCGTGTTGGATTCTTGGGCAAGACAAACATTTGAGTGGGGGTGTGCAGCCTGCTTATTGAAACATTTAGTATTTACCCTATTTCAGACCAATTTCAGAGCACACAAACCACACTCTAGTTTGGATGACTAAATGTAAAGGCGATCAGACAGTTTTCTACGCACAATAATATTTGTTAACGTGGTCGTGTGGCCCATGTTTATTAAGGGGATAAACAGTGTGGAAAAAACGAAGACAAGACAGTGACGTTTCTTCATGATAAAATGAGCTAGAGTATCATAAAATGTAGTGTACCAGTGTACTTTAATTCTTACCGATCTTTTCTGCTGGAAAGCGATGCATTTCAATGCCAGGAACGCAGCGTCGAAACGTGTGGCACATTGCTTCCTGAGAATCACTAGCAATTATTTCCACATTTGCTTTCTTCTCCGCCAGCACCCTGGCCATCACTCGCGTAAATAGCCCGGTTCCGGCGGCAATCTCTAAAAGTTTCATCGGTTCATTTCTGTCAGAGGGTAGCGCTCCGACACAATTAAGAAGAAATTCAACGGATTCTTGTGAGTATTCCGGTCTCCCTTTGTCGTATAATGATAAATCCGTCGTAAACTCTCGCAAACCATTCCCGGTAGCGTCCGCCATATTGAATGGAGTACTTGGGATGCGGGAGCCTGGAACAAAGGAAGCTGGAAAATTAGGAATTTGGAATCGAAAATGGAATAGGAAGTGGCCTGCAGTCGAGCTGTATTAGGATTTGATTCGGCAAATATGTGAAGGCGTTTTCTTCTCACCTTTCTTGTAAAAAAAAGATATTATAAAACTGTACTCACATTATTATGGCAAAAAGAATATACCCAACACTTCTGGTTTTCAGCTTCCTTTATGCTATAAAATACAGTGCACGTATAATACTACTGTGAGTTTAACTGAGTTTTATTTACAAAAGAGAATAGAGCAGTTTTTAAGTTGAGTGTCGTAAAACCAATACCAAACTAATCACTAAAGCCAATCACTATAAGAACACCGGACAATCCAGTAAACCATCCAAAACTCGAAGCAAATACATGTAGCCGGCAAGAAGCACGGGAAAACGTGCGCAAGCGAGTCACGCCGATTGGTTTTGGTTTTACCTCTGATTGGCTGAGAAAAAGGCGCAAGAGTTTTAAACCAATCACTAAGCGTAGTAATGCAAAACCAACGCAAACGTGTATTACTTTCGACACTCAAGTGAAAACCGCTCTTAAACGTAGCTAAATATTCTCTTTATCCAAGTATATGACATAACTTTTCTTGAAAATCTTCTATTTCCGGTTCTCTTTTTCAATTAAACTTTGTTTGGTTCTACCAAAAATCTCGACATATCTTTCCTCTACCAAATTTTGAATTTGGTAATCGTGGACGCTTGAAAACACCAAATTATTTGTTAACCTCAAAGTGCTAAATGGCAATCACGTTAAAATCGTACACTTTCGATCACTTTCCGTTCGCTGAAAAGAGTCGTATTTTCCGGCTGAAAAGAGTTGTATCTTTACACTGGTTTCTTAAAAGTTTTCTTCTTTTTCCAATCCGCTTTCGTCGCGTATTGAATATTTGAAGTCATGGCTAGCTGTGTTTCGTTTTGTTCGCGCAGCAGCGGTACTTGTTCTCGGGCGGTTTGAAAATTGTCCTATTAAATCCACCACCATAATACTTACATCCGAGCAGAGCATTGGAAAGAAAATCTGCGAGCCATAGTAGTTTATATGGAGTCGATGGTCGTTAATCGCCGCGCAAAAAATAAATTGAAAGCGAGATCAAATACTTGTTTGACGTTTGTTTAAGAATTTTGTTTTATTTTTCAAAAAAGGCCATTTTACCCAGGGCACATACCTTAAGGCATGTTAATTAAAATACATGTATCGTTCAGATTTGACGCTTGTCTAAAATTTGTCCTGCTCCGAGGCAAGACGACGGCACCTTTGAAGTTTGGTATGGCTAAACAAAATTTGGTAGATCTAAAAAAACATCGGGCGCAGACCGTGTTACGGATTTTAGCCAATCTTAGGCATAGGAAATGACCATCAAATTCTTTTAAACATATCAAGGGCGCACTTGTCTACTGGTGACAGACTTTTTCGCAAAATAAACAAAAATTTGACCAGTGCGTCCGGGCCCTTATCAACAAAGCAATGTCAATGCCGTTTTAGTAACATTTCTTCTGTCAGTATTGCATTGTAATCGGAGGTGGTCCTTGTTATATATGAAAACATTTACGACGTTAATCAAGAATGAAAACACTGAATGTGGAGAATTCCTGCATAGCGGGGCCAGCTCTGCGATTAGTGTAATGCGCGATTTCTGA
This sequence comes from Oculina patagonica, assembly GCF_052425735.1. Taxonomy (NCBI): domain Eukaryota; kingdom Metazoa; phylum Cnidaria; class Anthozoa; order Scleractinia; family Oculinidae; genus Oculina; species Oculina patagonica. Next base: position 20,087,605 of record NC_135769.1, read on the forward strand.
GCCAAGACATGTTTCGCAGTATGTCCATGATAGCGTGTCGAATGTGTCTTACCTTCCAACAGTTAATTACAGAGTTCAAAGATGATTGATCGAAAATATTAATTATTATATAAAAAATGTTTACAGAAAGCATTTCTTGGAAATTTTGCAAAAAAGCGTTTTGTATGCTAATCGATGTAAAACATGCTAACTTTTTGTCAAAAAAGGTTTCAAGTTCCCCTTTCCTCTGTCAACTTCCACAAGACAACAAATAACACTGCGAGTTAACATTTTTAATTTTAAAAAGGTAAAAGTACATGTTCTCGTTCCTCTGGTATATGGAATAAATTCACTCTAAATGTCTACTTGTTTTTTTCGAATGGCAAAAATGTCACTGAACTAAGTCGGTTCAAGAAATCACTAAGCTATAAAAAATCCTTCCTGGCGTAATATCCTCAGTTTATTTTACTTAGCTTGAAAACGCTTTCGTTTGGCCTCAGGCAGCTCATGTTCAGACTGCTCGCGGTTCTTACTCAGTATATACAGGTTTTTATCAGAAACGAAAACACTGAATGAGAAGAAGAAGGGGGTTGATTAGTGTGATGCACGATTTCTAAGCCAAGACATGTTCCGCAGTATGTCCATGATAGCGTGTCGAATGTGTCTCATCTTCCAACAGTAAATTACAGGGTTCAAAGATGAATTAAGAAATCCAAGAGTGCCTGCGAAAAAGATAAATTTCTTCAAAGTGATACTCGGGCCGTTGATTTCAATGGCAACCAATGAGATAAAGTAAGGCAAATAACAAAGCAAAAACACGAGATATACGTAAAATATACTGACTGCAGATTTAACGAGGCTAGCAAAATGTGCCGTTTCCTGGATCGACTGTGCTACTTGTTGTATTTGCAGGGCCTGAATATCATACTTGTGGCGTCGTACGGCTAAATAAATCCTGATGTAAACCAATGATGTAACAACGACAAAAACAAATCCAAGAATGCATATAATAAGGGCCTTAATATCGGTCGGCACCCACACCATTAAAAAAGAAAGAAATGCACTCAACACCCATATTGAGATCATCACAGCAACAACACGCTTGTGAGTCACAAGTTCCTGATATCTGAGATGAAGATGAATAGCTAAGAACCTGTCTACACTAACAGCCACAACACCAAAGAACGAAGCTGTGAGAAAGAAATTCGTAATGATGTCAAAAGCCTTGTAAGTGGTACAGCCAGGATCGTTTTGTTGTAAACCTTTGACCATAAGTGAGGTAAAAAAAGGTTGAACCAATAAACCAACACCAACATCAGAAACAGCAAGACTCAGGAGGGGGCGTGGATTGTTACAATGTTCAACATGATAGCGGTATAGCATAGAAAACTGTTGAAGACACAAATTGTGATGAACGTCGAGTGAAGATCTTCATATTATGATACTCTTGGGTAGTACTGCAGCAACGCTTCACAAAATGATTTCTTCATAATATCGACTCAAGGTTCTTTAGCGCACCGAGCGTATCACGTAATCAGTTTGCTTTCTATGAGCCTTCAGACCTTTACATACTATAGTATCGATTCTCAGGAAACCAAGGTTGTTTTGACATTTACAGGAGTGTTTACATAGTAAATGGTTTGAAAACAAGGGCATCAGTAGTTCGTATAGTGTTATAGTCCGGGGATAGTAGTTCTGAAAAGAATTGTTGGTGACTGACGTTTCGACAACCTGAGCGGAAGTCATCTTCAGAGTCAAGTAAAAAAAGTCGCTTGGTTTGCTAATCGATGATACACCTGCAAACTGTTGTTTCATGTGCCGTGAAGCGAGCGCGTCTGAAAAAAAAAGACAGAGATCCACTGCTAAGTGTGGCTTTGAGTTTTGCCGGCAGAAACGTATTGTTCAAGTGAATACCGGGTGTTTTTCAGGAAGTAATTCGCAGCGTTTTTCGCTAACGTTGAGCCCGTACCAAATTACGTTTTGTCATTGTTCTAAAAGACATAACTGTTTAAATCTTTACAAAGACAACAGAGTTGAAGAATTGACAGACAGTAGAATAAGACTTTTAATTAAACCA
>NC_135769.1:20090160-20195527 GCF_052425735.1 Oculina patagonica
CACTCACACCAGTGACATTTACTTCTTGGTTTCATTTAAATTAGCTATAAGCCGGATAGTTTAAGATTCGCGTATAAATTTGAATTCTATATTTCCTGTTGACAAAGGAATCTGAAAAAGCGAGTTTTGGAATACATTACTACCTTCGTTTCCTGAAAATCATCACTTTACCATTTTAAGGAACCATTTAAATCAGCCAAAGTGATCTAGTTTGTTTGTCTGTGGCGCTTAGAACGGAAACGATGTTTATGTGATACGCTTGGTGTGTTAAAGAACCTGGACGAATATGACGAAGAAATCATTTTGTGAACTGTTGCTGCAGTACTACCCCAGAATATCAGAATATGAAGATCTTCACTCGACGTTCGTCGCAAATTGTGTCTTCAACAATTTTCTATGCTATACCGCCATCATGTTAAACATTGTAACAATTCACGCCATAAGAAAAACTTCGTCGTTGCCAAAGACTTTAAAAACATTGCTCCTGAGTCTTGCTGTTTCTGATGTTGGTGTTGGTTTATTGGGTCAACCATTTTATACCGCACTTCTGGCCATGTGGTTACAAGAAAACGATCCTGGCTGTAACACCTATAAGGTTTTTAGTGTCATTGCAAATTGTTTGTCCGCAGCTTCGTTCTTTGGTGTTGTGGCTGTAAGTGTAGACAGGTTCTTAGCTATTCATCTTCATCTCAGATATCAGGAACTTGTGACTCACAAGCGTGTTGTTGCTGTGGTGATCTCAATATGGGTGTTAAGTCCGTTTTTGTCTTTGATGGCGTTGTGGATACCGCCTGGTACTCGCACGCTATTTGTCTGCATCGGTGATGTTGTTGGTCTCGTTGTTACAACAGTGGTTTACATCAGGATTTATTTAGCTGTAAAACGCCACAAGAATCAGATTCAGGCCCTGCAAGTACAACAAGTAGCACAGACTGACGAAATGACAAATTTCGCAAGCCTCGTTAAATCTGCAGTCGGGTTATTTTACGTATATCTCGTGTTTTTGATTTGTTATTTGCCAATCTTTATCTGTTTTGCCGCCCTCCAAATAAACGGTCCGAGTATCGCTTCGCAGAGGCTTTTGCTTTTTTCAGTGACTCTCGTTTTTCTTAATTCATCTTTGAACCCTGTAATTTACTGTTGGAAGATGAGACACATTCGACACGCTATCATGGACATACCGCGGAACATGTCTTGGCTCAGAAATCGCACATCGCACTAATCGCAGGACCGGCCATGCTATGCCAGAATTCTCGACATTCAGTGTTGTCGTTGCTGATAAAAACCTTTTATATATACTGAACAAGGACCGCGAGCAGTCTGAACATGAGCCGCATGAGGACAAACGACAGCGTATTAAAATTAAGTAAAATATACTGAAGAAATATATATATATATACTAGGATGGAATTTTTATAGCTTTGTGATTTCTTGAACACACTAAATAACAGACATTTAGAATGAATTAATTCCATATGCCAGAGGAACAAGAACATGTACGTTGACCTTTTTTAAATTAAAAAGTTTTACTCGTAGTGTTATTTATTGTCTTTTCAAAAATAGAATGTGGAAGCTGAAAGTGCGGAGCGCGTACGCGTTGGATTTGTTGTTCACTATTTAGCCATGACAGGGAAAAGGGGAACTAGAATCGTATTTGACAACTTTTGCAGGTTTTCATCGATTAGCATATAAACGCTTTTTATTTATACCCATGTGGTGTTCTCTATATTTTTGGCTACTTTACAAAATTTCCGAGAAATGCTTTCTGTAAACAACTTTTAGATGTAATATTTTCGATCAGTTTCCAAAAGCCTTATGATATTCGATCCGAAGTTCTATTATAAAGATATTTTTTCTTATCAAAATATAACAAATTCGTCGCCTGTTTAAAAAACAGTTTTCTTTAAGTCTCTATTCTGTCAGTGAGGTGCAAATGGTCTTATTAGAATCTTCTTCAATTCTCATTTAATTTAATTTTACTCCACGCTCATAATGTCCTTCAAAACACCTGAGCAGTTTTGTCTTTTTCAACAAAGAGCACAAATCACTTTTAAGCAAATAACGAATTTCCGGCGACAAGAACGAACGAGGGAAAGAGCGTGCTTTGAATTTTAAATCTATTATATTCCTCGGTGTACAATTATCGACTTCGTCACGTAATAATTTAACAAACTGCAACGAAGAGCTAAGAATGATAGTTTTTATTAAACAATTTCAATGACAATTCTAAGTGCTTTCCAAAGAAACAAGTTGAGAATATTGATATCAACTGGCTTTACGTGACGTTTCCAGCGCTTAACTTCCCATCGGCTACATTTTAACTTTAGTTCTTATTCATTTATTACATTTTTCCCACTCTTAATCCTCGAATGTTCGGGAATACCCGGTCAACCTGACACTAATAATTTTTTGAAACAACAAAAAGGAAGAAATAGGGCTTAATCTTGTTTGACCGACGTTGCCAAGATTACCGGCCATTAACATATATATAAAAACCTTTTCGATAACTCCCCGATTGTTTAATAAAACTGAGAATGACGAGAGCAGTCTTGGTTTTGACAGTTTTTGAAGTGCTCCTGGTATTATTTCTTAACTTAATTCATTCTTTTCTGTTCTACAGTTTCATTTTTTCGATCCGCTGACAAAGAGCGTGATTTGTTTTCTTGGCGAACATCCAGAATACTGGAATACTTTACTGACTTCTGTAATTGAGGAATATCGCTTTAGTAGGTAGAAGAACCATTTTACTAAGTACTTCCTGGCGCCCTGTAAGGGAACCATCTTAGCTTCAGCTTCCTAAGTAAATTTATATGACAAGCACTTGCTGCCTTAAAGAAATCTGAGTGAGTCGATATCATGAATAAGTCATCTTGTAAATTGATGCTGCAGTACTACCCCGAAATCTCCGATGCTGAAGACTTTCATTCAACTTACATTGCTAATTGTGTCTTTAACAATTTGTTATCCTATGTCGCCATCATGTTGAACATTGTAACAATCCATGTTATAAGAAAAACTTCGTCGTTGCCGAAAACTTTAAAAACATTGCCCCTGAGTCTTGCTGTTTCTGATGTTGGTGTTGGTTTATTGGTTCAGCCATTTTACACCTCACTTCTGATCACGTGTGTACTGTCGTAAATTGTAATAACGTCGTGAATTGTAATACCTGTCGTAAATTGTAGTAACAGTTGTCGTGAATTGTAATACCTGTCGTAAATTGTAATAACAGTTGTCGTAAATTGTAACAAGAGCTCTTAGAGCTTACAACTGCGCTGGTCTCGTGAGCACTTTAGGGGAGCCATGTGGGGGGAACAAAAAATGCACCCCCCTCCCCTTATCCCCTTTTCCTGCGTCGAACAATGTTGCGACTGACAAACAAGATGGTAAGAAAACACCTTGCGTGACATTTCATGGTTGACTAGTTCCATCCGAAATTAAACATTTTTCTTATATGCTAATGGTGGCCAAATTTAATTCCCACGATCTTGATCCGTGAAACAAAAAAATCTTTTAAATCAGCATCCAGTGTTGTCTTGAATTACCGTTTAAAGATTGAATAACCAGCTCCGAAAATGGAATATTGAAGCAAATAATTAAATCAAATTTGAGAAGAACACTAGACCTGTGTTTTGCTGAATGGGAATTCCCCGGGGAATTAATTTACCAATGACGTAACCCTTGCAAGTCAGGGCATGTTTGTCTCAGTGGTTTTCCATCAGATTTCAGAAATCCTATAGATGACACAGCTCCAAAAATAAATAACGCTAAAAAATCCATATATTTCACACTTAACATGCTAAGTTTAGACCAGAGGATTTGTTTAGTTTCCGTTTGTAGCAGATTTAAACCTTTCAGAGCATTGCGTGATTCTTGCCAATCAGTGCCTTGTCAAAGTAAAAATTTGTTAACCCCAGCACATTCCAGGACACAAACGTAATGTAAATAAATGTAAATTCTTGCCCGCTAAAGCGTATTTATTTAAAGCGTGAAATTTTAGTATTTTCTTCGATTCAAACGCTTCAAAATACTTCACACTGAATTTTGTAAGTAAAGATTAATGGATTCGCAAAGATTTGAAAGGTAGCTGATAATAGCTTTGAAAAATTACGTGACTCGAGGTCTAGCCGATCGAAAGTGAAATTTGTCATGTCAGCACATTCTTTTACACCAACGTAATGGTATTTATTCACAGATTCTGGCCCGCTGAAATATATTTTTCTTTCGACGCATGAAAACTTAGAATTTCCTTTGAATAAAACGCTTCAAAATCGAATATTTCACACTAAACATTCTTTGTAAAGACAAAAAATAAGAAAATGTTTCCATTTGTTACTGATTTGTAGCTTCTGAACATGCCGTGACATGAGCCTGACCGAGTGGAGGTTTGGTGCAGGTCACCGACAAAACGAAAAATAACAAGAAGCTCTTAGAGCTTAAAACTGCGCTGGTCACGTGACCACCCTAGGGGTAGCCATGGGGGGAGAATAAAAAATGCACCCCCACCCCCTTATATCCCCTTTATCTGCGTCAAACAATGTTGCGACTGACAAGCAAAATGGTAAGAAAACACCTTGTGTGACATTTCATGGTTGACTAGTTCCATCCGCAATTATATTTTTCCTATATGCTAATGCTGGCCAATTTATTCCCCGATCCTGATCCGAACCCAAAAACGCTTATCGGACGACGGGATTTTTGGGCGAAGGTTTACAACAACTGCCCCTGGTCTCCGAGGATAAACTTTACAATTGATAGTACGTCTGCTCACGCAAGGACGTAAATTCCGTAGAATTTACAGTATTCCCATTTACTTTGGTCACAGTTGACTGTTCGCCCGATATTTTTTCTAATCCTGCCGAATTCCCAGCGGACGCTGAAGCTTTTAGAAAAGGGATTCCCAGCAACGTGACGTAGCGCAGTCAGGGATGTTTGTGAAGGGATTTTTCTTTTTCTCTAAAATTAATCCTTTCAATGACACAGGCCCAAAAAAATAGATTAAGAGAAATACTTCACACTAAATTTTTTAAGTAAAGATTAATGGATTCGCAAAGATTTGAAAGGTAGCTGATAATAGCTTTAAAAAATTACGTGACTCGAGGTCTAGCCGATCGAAAGTGAAATTTGTCATGTCAGCACATTCTTTTACACCAACGTAATGGTATTTATTCACAGATTCTGGCCCGCTGAATTATATTTTTCTTTCGACGCATGAAAACTTAGTATTTTCCTTTGAATAAAACGCTTCAAAATCGAATATTTCACACTAAACATTCTTTGTAAAGACAAAAAATAAGAAAATTTTTCCATTTGTTACTGATTTGTAGCTTCTAAACATTCCGTGACATGAGCCCGACCGAGTGGAGGTTTGGTACAGGTCACCGACAAAACGAAAAAAATATTACCCGGGGGGGGTAATAATAATAAACCCCGTGCAGAGCAAGAACTGCGCAGCGCAGTTAATAATGCACCTATCGCAAATTGTAATAACACATTGCCGTAATTTGTAATACTGCGAGCTGTCGTAAATTGTAATAACACATTGTCGTGTTTTGTAATAAGCAGTATTATCACACTCTATTCTTAATTTCAGATCTAGAGCAGTTTCTAATGGCAGCCTGGCAGGCCATTTTTGATCGTTTGGTAATGCTTTATGGTGAATTTGTTGCATGGAACGAGAAAACTACATTGAAAACATAATATTTAGCGCTCGTAACTAGTGCCAGTCCATGAAGGACCCCCCTAAACTCTGGCGACGTACATCGAAGGGAATTAGTGAGAGGCTCCGGCAATTATTATTATTTATTATTATTTATCACTTCAACTCTGGGGGAAACACACGCTTGCTACGGAAAGGCCAGGATCTGTTACAGGAATATTATCATCGAAGACCAACTAGAACAGGCAGACTTGAATCCAACATAAGGTTTAATCCAACAAACATAACCAAAGAATATTTTACAAAGCACTTCCATTTACAGGGAAAAACGGGATTACATCATATAATTTGAAAGTCTTAACTAACATTAGATCATGCACTTTGTAAAGCACGATTGGCTATAACGGAATTCATCTTTTACAACATTAATTACTTCGAAAGCAGTGCAGGTAGATAACAGTTATACAAAAGGCTAGTGCGGGTTCCGTTACACTTGAACGCTAATTACAGTTATGATCTTCAACAAAACAACAGGTGTTTGCTACGGTTAATGAACTGAAACATTAATCTGCTTTTTCAAAACCAAAACAAATAACTTCTATGTTGGATTTTTCTATGTTTTTATCAGCGAATGCGAATAAATAAAATCAAACTAAATCTTCGTAATTTCTCTCCTCACAGACTACAATAACTAATTATCCAAAGCGACTATATATAATTATGTCACGGATTTTACCAGATTTTTGAACAGCCCGAAATTAAAATTTGTGTCGCAGGAAACCTAAAAATAATAGTCCATTTTATATATTAGAGCATTGAAGCTGTTAAGCTGTTTACGCGCATCTTTGGCTGCGGATGGCTCGGATGAAAACGTACGGATTGCAACTTAAACTTGCTGGAACAAGCATGCCCATTTCTTTAAACACAAACCAAGATTGCTTGCTATCTATTCCTCGGTCACCCCGGGTAAAGGAGGACTTGTGACCCGCAACTTCAGTTGGTACAGAACATTTTGTCTTCCCAGTTCGCCAGCGAATACCGAGCGTATTTCTGTGCTTTGGGCAAATCGTCATGTATTCTTGGCATTCTTGCCCTACGAAAATCCCTAGATGTATCGGATAGGTCAGCTTGTATCAATTCACAGTTTAGTTATACAGTAGTGTGATTCCAAGAAAAAAATATTCATTTAACCTTACCTGCACGGGTAAGCAACAATTTTTTTTCGTTATCAATGCTGTCCGTATTGGTCAAGATGTTACAATACTTTAAATGTGCTTTCGGACATCACGGTCACAGTCTTTTAAATTTACATATTAAACAACTTCTGGATTGTGTGGGCTTGGGCCACAAGCCCCACCAACAAGAGAGGCAAAACTGCAAAGGGACATTATAGTTTTGAATTTTAGCCGAGAAAGTTCTTGCTTTCGTGTTAAATGTCCTGTCGCTGTGTACGTGTTCGGTCTCTCAAAGGAAAGTTTAATTTAATTTTGTGATCTGACGGAATGAATGGATTTTGCACGATCAAAGACTTTTTTTTATAGTTATTGTAAAACAAGATAGGAAACTTTTGGCATTTTATTCCATACATGACAACTGAACGGAAGAACGGCGATATATGTACATGACAGTTTTAATATTTGTGTACATTTATGTACACTAAAAAGTAAACTTCCAAGTTAATTAATAACTCCTTAATACATGCGTGCGTTCTATTTTTGACTTAAGTAACGTGAGTAAATGAAATATTTATATCATTCCCAATTTCAGGTAAGTGAATGAAATGATCTAACTGTTTACTTCTTAAATTTTGAAGTGCCAGAATCTAAACAAACTAATAATCTTTCCTCCGATCTTTGACAAAAAATTTCAGAACATGCACGTGACACAGGTCACGCAATGAGGAACTCAGTCGATAATTTTTACTCTTTTCTTCTTTCTGAACCTCTATATAACCTAAGTATAGGCATAAGACGAAAAAAAAATAAAAGCGAGTTTAAATTGCTTTATTTTGTGCAAATCATTTCTTCCAAATGGAAATAAAGCGAAGCAGATCTCTTAGCGGGGGACGTCTTTCAAAATAAGAATATGCAAATTACGCACGAATACATACGTCGTGAACTTTCGTTTCTTATCGGTGTGAATCTCGAGTACCCAGATTTTTTATTTGATATTATAATAGTAGAGACATCGAGCTTTTGTACAGTGTTTAGTTTGACTCGCTATCGGACATATCAAGGTGCTTTTTCGACCTCTAAAGTTTCTCAATTTTTGCCGTTTCCCGAAGTGCTTGATAGAGCAATATTTTAAAAGGCGATGAAAATCTTAAGATAGCTAGAAAAAATTAAAAGTGCCTGTTGCTTGAAAGAAGAAAGATAAAGCTATTATTCTACGTTCATTTCGATTCAAAGCATTGAAAATTGCTCTTATAGGAATATCGAGAACTTTGCCATTTTTACGTATATTTTTTGCATATTTAATGAGCTAAAAACCGTTATTTTCGTTTTTTCTTAATTTCTCGAAAACCATAAATTCCCAGAAGATGAGAATAATATTTTCGAACATAGTTCCCCAAAGGTGTTCTTCGGGCAAAGTTTCAAGATTTTCGATTTTCCCAGCCTGTCCAACGATTCTCCATATTCTCCGTCGGAGCCTCTTAAAAGACAAGCTAAATATCATGACAATATGTTTAGATGGTTTTTCCCTCACAAAAATGAAGACCAATGACTTGTTAAAAACCGACTAGAGGAATAACAAATGTAACTTCACGTTTCCTTACAACGTGCTTTGCTGCAAATTTGTCGCAATTCTGGTGAGTAGTTAGCTAATAATGTTGAATAACTATGACGATACAAAGCAGGAATAAATTTACACCACGAAATCTTTAACTGTTTTTCCCCAGTTAAAGAAAACGAAAACCAGATTTCTGTATGATTGCTAATTCTCATATTAAAGGATTATTACAAAACACGACAATGTGTTATTACAATTTACGACAGCTCGGAGTATTACAAAATACGGCAATGTGTTATTACAATTTGCGATAGGTGCGTTATTACAAATCACGACAATTGTTATTACAATTCACGACAACTGTTATTACAATTTACGACAGGTATTACAATTCACGACAGTACACACGTGGTTACAACAAAGTCTTCCCAGCTGTAGCACCTATAAGGTTTTCTTCGTCATTGGACAGTTCTTTAGTTTAGCTTCGTTCTTTGGTGTTGTGGCTGTAAGTGTTGACAGGTTCTTAGCTATTCATCTTCATCTCAGATATCAGGAACTTGTGACTCACAAGCGTGTTGTTGCTGTGGTGATCTCAATATGGGTGTTTAGTGCATTATATTCTTCGATGCCGTTGTGGGTACCGTCCAACATTCGCTCGGTATTATTTTCCATTGGTCCTGTTATTGGTCTTCTTCTTACAACGCTGGTTTACATCAGAATTTATTTGGTCGTAAGACGGCACAGGAATCAGATTCAGGCCCTGCAAATGGCACAGAATGGCGAAACGGCAAATTTTGCTGGCCTCATAAAATCTGCAATCTGTACGTTTTACGTATATCTCGTGTATTTGGTTTGTTATTTGCCTACCATTATCTATTGGGCAGCCCTTGCAAACTACGACCCAAGTATCGCTTTGAAGAGAGTTTTGCTTTTCTCGATATATCCGAAAGTTTTCAAAATGTTGTCCGAACGTCGTACAAATGTTTCCGAACATTTCCGAACTTCTCCGAAAAATTTTCGAAGATAACCGAAGACTGCCGAGAAAGATCCAAAGATGTTTCGACTAAGTATCGATAAACTTTGGCTCATTAAGCATTGAAACATGCAAAATCTTCGAGCTGATTCGTGATATCACACATGTGTGGATATCATTTTTATCCACCCATGTGTGATACCATTTTTATTAATTTGCTACCACTCGCTATACCACTGCAGTTTATATAATAAATACAATACTGAAAAAGGATACAAATAGCATCGACATAGCTTTATGAATATCTCCCAGCAAAATTTGCCATTTTGCCATTCTGTGCCATTTGCAGGGCCTGAATCTGATTCCTGTGCCGTCTTACGACCAAATAAATTCTGATGTAAACCAGTGTTGTAAGAAGAAGACCAAGAACAGTGCCAATGGAAACAAATACCGAGCGAATGTTGGACGTCTGTTATTATTTTTCTTCGGGATCCGTCAAAAATGCGTGCTTTAGAAATCAAGCTCACCTCTAAAAATTCCTTCCTCGTATTTATGTTTCTTCAGTATTTTAACACCCAGTTTTTTAAAAGACGCTCTTATTTTCGCTTCAGCCCGAGCTCAGAGCGGTCCTTGTTATCAGTATGGAAATTGTTAATTCACAACAGCAACTCCGAAGGTGAGCATGGCCGGCCCTGTGTGTTGCGCAATTTCTGATCCAAGACATGTTCCGCAGTATGTCCATGATAGCGTGTCGAATGTGTCTCATTTTCCAACAGTAAATTACAGGGTTCAAAGATGAATTAAGAAATACGAGCGTGAAGGAAAATATAAAAAATCTCTTCAAAGCGATACTCCGGCCTAGTATTTTAAGAGAGGCCAAACTGATAAAGTATGGCAAATAACAAGCCAAAAACACGAGATATACGTAGAATATACCGACTGCAGATTTAACGATTATAGCAAAATTTGTCATTTCTTCAGTCTGTGCTACTTGTTGTACTTGCAGGGCCTGAATCTGATTCTTGTGGCGTCGCAAGGCTGAATAAATCTTGATGTAATTAGAACGAGACCAACAACTATTAAAATGCCATCAAATTGGGAGCGAATATCGAGGGTAGCCCACCACAGCATTAGAGAAAGAAATACACTAAACACCCATATTAAGATCACTACAGCAACAACACGCTTGTGAGTCACAAGTTCCTGATATCTGAGATGAAGATGAATAGCAATTATCTAATTGAAATGAAAGCAACGCCTTGGCCATGCCATCCCGCTGACACAGAGGGCAGTAGCCTGCGAACAGGCTCCCGAGTGGGGTTTCCGCGAGCAAAGCGAGTGGGGAACGAAGCGACCTGCTTTCGCGAGCGAAGCGAGCGGAAGAGCGGGGCCTGAGCGGGAGTACGGGGGCGCGGGAGCCTGTGGACAGTCCTTTGAAACCGCCGATCCATGATACCAGATTCTGGTATCATGACCTGATTGGTCAAACCGCTAATTTTTGACAACTGAGCGATGAATATTGATAGATGCTGTCAACACAAAGTATTGCGCTACAAGTTTGCATACTCTTGCCGCCGTGATCGATTATTTCCGATTCCTTCGATAACGTTTTCCCCGTCGATCGACAATAATATAAATCTTTAGCAATAACGACGGCGACGCCAAGGACAACGCCTGGTGCAAGATAAATTTAAATTTTACTGGAGAATCTCGCTATTATTATCCAAATGTATTCAGTGTATCTATTGGTTTAGGAACAAGCTGGAGCTAAATACGTCAGAAAGCGTTCATCATCAAATAGAAATTCGAAAATTTAGCCGACGTCGTTCACTCTCTTTAAAATACGCAGAAATTTGGTCATTTGACGTTGTTGTTTTCCAGAGAACGGCCAAGAAATGTACCAGGATATAAAACGCACGTGCAGGGCTTTTATTCTGCTCATAAACCTTTTGTTTGGTGACGTTTTCGTTCACATTGCTGTCGTGGTTTGCTATTAAAGCTCACATTCTCTTTGTTGCTCAAGAGTCGATCTTGTTGGCGTTTTGCTGAAGGTGTTTCACTAGTCAGCGATCGTAGCGCCGAAGTTCTTGTAGCTTGGCGGAATCGTACACTCAAAAGAATTCTCTGGCTGTTCCAAAGATTTATTGCAACGGCCGGTAATCATTTTAACAGGAGTGAGAAAGTCGGACAAGTTGTCGAGCACAAGAAAGGCATGAGAATTCAGAATTTTCTCCACGCCGCAAGCGTTGTCCCCAGCTTTTCAATTTCCGCAGCTAAAACCACACTTTCTTGGTATAAAGCAATAAGCAATTCTTTGTTTTTCAGCGTGTTGAATACGGAAACCATTGGCACTTGTTTGTCGTGAGGCGAGATCAGTAATTTCTTTAAGAAACGGCAAATCCAAGTGCGCGCGAACGTTATGAGAGCCGATGAGCATAAAATACATAATTTTTGACAGGTCTAATTACCTTTCTGACAGATTTGTTACAGGATACATTTATTATTATAAGTGGGCGGATGGGCGGAATCAAACAAAGTCTACAGGCTCCCCCTCAGGCCCCGCTCTTCCGCTCGCTTCGCTCGCGTACGCCGCTCGCGGAAACCCCACTCGGGAGCCTGTTCGCAGGCTAAGAGGGCAGCAAAGTGAAAATTCCAGCGCAATTACATTGATTTCTTGTTGGAGTTATGACTCAAAACCCTGAAAATGAGAATCCGCCGCAGAGAGTTGTTTCCCTTGTAGAGTCTTTCGGCCAAGACTTGATTTATGCTGTAACATGTGACCAGTACAAACCACCAAAGCATTAAACTGGAGACACTGAGATCATCAAGACCCTTAATCGATTTGGGCATTGTATCTCATACAGCCAAATGGAGGAAAATGATACAGCTCTATGCTTGCCAAAGTTAGCGCAAGGCCTGAACGAGAGAGTGTTGCTTCCTTCTTCCATCAAACCAAATGTCTTCACAACAATTGCGTGGGATAATATAGAAAGACTCGAGGAAACGCTTTCTGGTCATGGTACATCCCATCGTGTTAATGGGATAGCAGTTCAACCAAGAGTGTTTGGACCTGACCCACCGCCTGTCAAGCCTCCACCTGTTGCTAGATCGAAGCAAAGAACACTGACCCTCGCAAAGCAAGCCGAATTGCCTGTCTTTGTTGCTGGAAGCCGAGCGGGTCCCCATCCACTTATTACTAAAGACGACCATGCAAGCAATGTTAACGATGCAGTGTAGCAAGCTAGCAACAAAAACATGCTCTGGATCCTAAGCAGACAGGCTGATATATACTAGCCATCAACAGATACCCAGCTGTACAGGGTTTAACATCAAGACAAGGGATCAAGAGCCTGTATCGCAAGATGTCGTCCACTACCTCCCTACGATAAATGCCTCTCCTAGCGACTTTACAACTGTGTTTGAAATCTTAAGCCAGTCCGAGGAGATAAGAAGAAAGCTGTGCTTAAATGCAATCGTAGTGGTCATTGACCAGGCTTTGTTTGCCAATGCAGCTGAAATTTGTTACAAGGAAGAATGTTTTTCTCAAATTATCCTGAGGATGGGTACCTTTCATACAATTTGAAACATGTTTTCAATTCTCAGAAAGCAGTTTGGCGATGAGGATTGAAGGATGTGTCGGAGGGGTCAGTTAATGGCGTCCTCGATGGCAAACATTACAACCGAGCTGTGAGAGTCCATAAGTATGTATATGAAGGTCTGATGCACCTTGCGTGGGAGGAATTCATGAAGTGGCTGAAGAGTAGTGACCTAAGCTCCTAACTATTGTCAATCTGTTGTTGGGGCGGATAAGTAATGTGGCAGGTGATCTGAGGCAGGAAGTGGCTGAAGAGATTCTCCAGAGTCGCTTGTTAACATTTGTCATGATCGTGTGGAGAGAGTTTCTCGAGAAACTACCCTGTAACAATGGAGAATTGTCGTCTTTTTGGATGACCTTCGTGGATTTGGTGAATGGGGTGGTACTTGGCCTTTTGCGTGCCTTACGTGAGGGCAACTGGGATCTTTATCTAACAACCATCCGGATGATGATCCCATGGTGCTTTGCGTATGATAAAGTTAATTACGTGGGCAGAATTTAAAGCACACAGACCTCCAGCGTATTACAAAGGATGAACAAGCTGTTTCTGCGGTGGTTGAACTAATCAGAGGCTGGACCAATCCCTTCTCTGGGAACCAGGATAGGCCTACTCTGGGACCCAAAATCGCCTAAAGTCGCCCAAAATCGCCTAAAGTCGCCTAAAGTCGCCCAAAATCGCAAACTTAAATCGCCCAAAATCGCCCGTAATTTTGCACAAAATAAGCTAAAATCGCCTAAAGTCGCCCAAAATCGCCTAAAGTCGCCCAAAGTTGCTCTAAGTTTTCTGTAACAATGCTTTATCGTGTACCATGATGATTCCCATGTACATGTATACCACAACTGTACTTAGGTCGGTCACCTAAAATTGCCTAAATGGTCACCTAAAATCGCCTAAAGTCGCCCAAAATCACCCAAAGTCGCCTAAAGTCGCCCAAAATCACCCAAAGTCGCCTAAAGTCGCCCAAAATCGCCTTAAATCGCCCAAAATCGCCCGTAATTTTGCACAAAATAAGCTAAAATCGCCTAAAGTCGCCCAAAGTTACGGCGATTTTGGGTCCCAAAGTAGGCCTCAGGATCTCGTCAGCATCTCGACAGCGAAGGCGACTCCGAAGGAGATCACAACAGACCTGATGAAAGCGCAAGAAATCGGCAAGAAATGCTACAAAACGTTTAAAGAAGAGCGCCCAGAGAAAGTTCCACAGAAGTCTCACGACCCCTTAAAAGCTAATAAGCTGGAGACCTTCAGTATCGTAACCTGAGTTAAAAGAAGCAAATCGCCTCTTGTGGTAAAACAGTTGAACTCAAGGCTGATAGGTCTCTTTTCGGCAGGATCATTGTAATGGCACAGGGAAGAAATCTGCAGATGGACGACATTCTTTCGCCTCGTAAAGATCTCTCGCTGTTCTCTCTTTTGGGACCGTTGCCCTGGGCTTTAGCTACCCCTGATGGTTTCCTTCGAAAGACCAACAAGGCTGCTTTGGCAACTTTGCTTCAGAAGAATGTGCAACAAGCTGAACAGATTCCAAGTAACGCTGCTGCCATTATCGATGAAATGAGCTTGGTGCAGAAAGTGAATGCTGACCACTTGTCTTTTGGAGATGTTGCCGATACAGTTCTGAATATGGCGCTGAGAGAGGGTGCACAGTGCAAGCAAATATATATAGTATTTGACACATACCAAGAAATGTCAATCAAGAAGAACAGCGAGAGATCTTTACGAGGCGAATAAAGTGGGAATCTCCTCCAGAATATTACTAGTGCTCAGATAGTTAGACAGTGGCGAAGTTTCCTGGCAAATGTTAACAACAAAAGGGCTCTGATTAGTTTTATCGTTCGTGAATGGAAGGCAGAGAAGTTTAGACAGAAGCTTAACGACAAAGAGCTGTATGTGACGACTGAGTCATTGTGCTTCAAAATAACCTCCCAAGCCAGCGAAGAGGTACAAGCCTTACAGTGCAAGCAAGAGGAGGCAGCCGGTCGATTGCTTCTGCATGCATCGCACGCTAGCAAAGAAGGCTACACCTCAGTCATGATCTGTTCGGAAGACACGGACGTATTCATTATGTCGGTTGCAGTTGCTAGCGAAATTGCGTCATCTCTGTTTATCAAATGTGGAAGCAGAAACCGCACAAAGATCATCGATGTCAACAGAGGTTACGATACTGAAGGTCTCCAGCTTATTAGCTTTTTGTTGTGTATAAACGGGGAGGTATCAGAGACTTGCCCTATTGACCTAGGTGTGCCACAAGGAAGTATCCTAGGCCCGCTTCTATTTAATGTTTACATTAACAGCTTGTCAGCTGCTGTAACGAAGAGTGAACTCCTACTGTATGCGGATGATGCTGTTTTAATAGCTGCTGCGTCGACACCCCAAGAGCTTAATGATACCCTTCGACATGACTTCACCCTAATCTCCGACTGGTACACCAACAACAAGTTAACGCTTAACGTGAAGAAGACTAAACTGATGCTTTCGGGTAGCAAGACAATGTTGTCTCTGTTTAACGACTTCCAGTTTTCTACTGATGAAGGGCAAATAAATCGTGTTTCGTCTTTCAAGTATCTAGGCGTATTATTGGATGAGAGATGGAAATGGAAAATGCACGTCAATAGCCTCTTACAAAAATTAGGACATCCCCTGTCAGTCTTTAATCGAATCTATCATATGCTGGATCAGAAAAGTCTCATGGCATATATTTTAATGGCCTTGTCCTACCACACCTAGATTACGCAGATATTGTCTGACTGATATCTGATATTGACCAGCCTGGTCTTGCAACACAGATGACACAATTACAATATTTTCAAAATCGTTTTGCGAAGAAGATCGTCAAGTCGAAAATGTCATCAGCGGTGGGTGTCTTTAAATGCGAGGCGGTTCGGTCATCGGTGTTGTGTTGTGCAAGATGCAATGAAAGGTGGCATCCCCGAACATTTCGGTGTTTTCAGATCCACCATGAACCAACAACACGGTTATAATACCCGAAATGGCTACATGCCCAAAGTCAGTAGGCCAAGAACGGAATGGGGAAAATGCAAAACATTTTATAAAGCCATTAATGACTGGGCCACACTACCTAGTGTTTTAAAGAAACTGATGCCGAAAACTATTTTTAAATACAAACTGAAACAGTTTTTATTAAATCATTTTTAACCTTAGTTAGTAGTATTTTAATTCTTGTTCTTAATTTTAATCTTAGTTAGCGTACCGCATAGGTTTTATCTTTTTATTATATTTTAGATTTTAATGTATTTTAAGGTTAAACATTTATTTTTTTAGAGGACCCTCCTGAAAACCACCCCTAGGTGATTGGAGGCCTCCTCTTAAAATATTATGTATTATTATTATTGTTTTATTTATAGAGTTGCTAACGTTTGCGGCCGAGATGTTTGCAAGGCGGTAACTGCAATGCACGCTTTAATATACTGGATGTGATTCAGTAAGTGCCTTTGCTGGAAGAGGAAAAGCACAAGCACTGAATCTAGTGGTAAGTGACAAACAGACCCGTGAAACCTTCACTGAGGTAGGAGAGGAGTGGGAGCTCTCATCAGACCTGTTCAAAAGGTTGGAGGCTGTGACCTGCAAGCTCTATGCTTCGAAAACAACCACCACAACAGTCAAATGAGCTTAGATATCAGCTATTCTGTGCGAAACGGGGAGAAATGGAGAGTCATCAGCTTCCGTCATGTAGGGATTGTCTGGCAAAGCACTCTCAGAGAGCTAATTACCAGACTGCAATATGGAAACGATGCCTTCTTCAGGATCCACAAGTACCAAGCCCGGTTGGGAGAGGCTGGAAAATTGAGAGAGATGAAGGTGTGGAACAGCTAGTAGTCGACTGGATGGCAGGAAAGCCAGCCCCAGAGGCAATCCTCGAGCTTTTGTCGTGCAACTGCATGAAACACTGTTCTTCTACTCGATGCGTTTGCGTGGCAAATGGAATGAAGTGTACAGACGTGCAGACTGCACAACTGTGAAAACCAGCCATCTGTTGAAGAGGAAGAGAGCACCCTAGAGGACGCGCAGGAATTTGACAGTGACGACGATTATTAAAACAATCGTAATTTGGTTTGTCGACCGAGGCTGTGACTTCAAACTGTTTATAACTTTCCCAACTTGATTGACAAAAATATTTTTGTAATGAAAATTGTCTACAAAGCTAAAAGATGTGTAAAAAAGGAATGTTTTTTAAGAAACTGCCAAATAAGTAATTAAATTCGTTCTCTTTTGTAAATCACGTGTCAGTTCACGTGATGTTTTGAAGAAGTAGATAAGTTGAAATTAACATACAGCGTTCAGGATTATTTCTTAGCTTTTTTTAATCCATTTTTCTGCGATTATGGCTCACCCTCGTTTTCATGCTGAAAAGAAACTTTCAAAGAGCATCTTCTCCACAAACTTCCACCGATGAGTTGTTATCAGGCATTTTCCGAACTGTTACTACTATATCTTCCTAAAAATTACCAGTAAGATTATTCCCCCCGGATGATACCGAGCAACCAGCTGGCTATGGACTACAACAAGTACCATTCTCCTCTCTCGCGAATGTTAATTGAACTTCGAACGGTTCAACTATAAAGGACTTTAGGTAGAGTTTATTGTTTAAATTAACCTAGAATCACAGAATTTGGTCCAAAATATACCATGCAAATTAACAAATGGTGGACCTTCAACCCAAAGGACCATATTGAATGTAAATATTCTAAGTATAGAGATATCATCTACCTTTGTTTATTTAATTTGATAATTTTTTCACAATGAGTGGACTTCCAAGGCTCGTGGGGGGGGGGGGGTGCGGAGGCACCCGTCGCACCCCCCCTCCCTACGGGCCTGTGAAGTACCGTAGCAATACTATACAAAATGATTTCTTCATGATATCAACTGCGTCATTAACAATGGCGTAGTACCGTAGCAATACTATACAAAATGATTTCTTCATGATATCAACTGCGTCATTAACAATGGCTACGCATCAGAATTCTTTACTCTTCAAAGAGGAGTCAGACAAGGCTGTCCACTGTCTGGACTACTCTTTATACTTGCCGTAGAACCACTTGCACATAAAATTCGTTTTGACGAATCAATCAGAGGTCTTCATAACGGAAATAAAACAGTTAAACTTAGCCTATATGCCGACGACACTACTTCCTTTCTGCCGGATGACAGTTCTGCTTCCAATTTATTCACCCTTCTTGAGCAATTCGGTACGTGCTCCGGACTCAAAATAAATAGACACAAGACCGAGGGAATGTGGCTTGGTGCTTGGAAAGGCAGACTTGGTAAGTACAGTCCGTTCGGAATATCATGGCCAGAACAATACGTTACAACTCTTGGAGTCGTCTTTGCTTACGATACTCTAGTTCGCCAACACATGAACTTTGAAACAAAGCTCTCTAAGCTTCAAAAAGTTTTAAATCTCTGGTCTGGTAGGCATTTAACGATTTTAGGGAAAGTAACCATTATTAAAACGTTAGCCCTTTCTAAGCTTGTTTACAGTTCTTCAGTGTTACACGTTCAATCAGATTTCATCAAAAGAGTAAATGAAACAATTTTTGCTTTTATTTGGAATTTTAAGCCTGATAAAATTAAAAGAAGTACGTTAATCGGCCCGGTGAACAAAGGCGGGCTCAATATGGTCAATTTCAACGACGTCAACAAGTCCCTAAAAATTGCTTGGGTAAAACGCTTCTGTGATGAGCCTGAAAACAACTGGTGCGCCTTTCTTAATTCGTTTTTGTTAAAATATGGAGGTGCTTTCCTGTTTCAGTGCAATTTCAATCTAAATTACCTAGAGTTAAAAAACATTCCAATTTTTTATAAAGAGATTCTGTCAAATTGGCAAGAAATTCACTCAAATGACCCAGTTAATTCCACAGATTTTAAAGAAGAGATCTTATGGAACAATCGTTTCATAAGGATTTGCGGTAAATCATTTTATTTCAAATCGTGGCATAAAAATGGAATCGTAAAGGTTCGTGACCTTCTAACCGAGCAGGGAAACTTTCTATCTTTCGAACATTTTAAGGCCAAGTTCGGTGTCCGTACAACTTTTTTGGACTACGCAGGCGTGATCGCCGCAATCCCAAAAGCCTGGAAAACCGCAATCCTCGATACTCCTTCAGGTAATCAAAGAACGCAAAACGTCTTAACAGCAGATAATGTTTCTGCCAAAAAAGCTCGCTCTCTGCTCGTCGGAAAGTCCTTTCGCCCACCCACTGTAGAACACCGCCTACAGAATCAAAATGCTACGGACTTGGAAGCCATCTATGAACTACCTTTCAAAATCACAATAGAAAATAAACTAAGGAGCTTTCAGTACAAATTAATCCATAACATTCTCCCTACAAACCAAAGACTATATAAAATGAAGATAAAAGCCTCACCAGTATGTGAGTTGTGTAATTATGTAAATGAAACACTAGAACACATGTTTTGCGAGTGTCCTATCGTGAAACAATTTTGGATAATGGCAATCGAATGGTGGAACGTAAAACGCTTTGAAAACATAAATCCAAAACCTATTGAAATTCTTTATGGCTATAAACCAGGATCTTCTAGTTTTTATGCGCTAAACCACTTCTTTTTAATAGGCAAATATCACATTTACCTTTCAAAAATCAAGTCTGAAAATCCAATGTTTGAGGTCTTTCTTTGTTTGCTTAAAAGTAAAATTCAATCAGAAAGAGAGATTGCTATCAGAAATGGTAATTATAATAAACATAGGAACAAGTGGACCACCCTTTGTAGCAGTGAAAACACATAATTTCTTTTGTTGTTACCCAAAGCCAGCTGCTAGCTATATATTGTGTGTGTGTAGTTGTATACCTTTCTTTTGCGCTTCTAGTGTACTTTTTTTTCTTCTTCTTCTTCCGTCGTATTATTACAAGTATTGTAAAAAAAAAAAAATCCGGCTATTGTGTATTAGTGTTGTCTTTATTAATGTTTAAATATTGTAAGTATTGTGCTAGCTGTTATTGTAAGTGTACTTATTATTGTAAGTAAGGCGTCAATTATCTAAATAAAATAAAAAATAAATAAAAAATAAAAAAACTCGAGGTTTCTTTAGCGCACTGAGCGTATCACATAAAAATTGATTTACAAAGCTAATCAGTTTGTTTTCTATGAGCCTTCAGACCTTTACATACTATAGTAATGATTCTTAGGAAACCAAGGTTGTTCCGACATTTACAGGAGTGTTTACGTAGTAAATGGTTTGAAAACAAGAGCATCAGTAGTTCGTATAGTGTCATAGTCCGGGTGAAAGTAGTTCTGAAAATCCGATTCTGAAAAAAAAAAAACTGTTGTTGGTGACTGACGTTTCGACAACCTGAGCGGAAGTTATCTTCAGAGTCAAGTAAAACAACTTGCTTAGTTTGCTAATCGATGGTGCATCAGCAGACTGTTTCAAGTTTCATACGCCGTGTAGCGTGCGCTACTGAAAACACTGGGAGAGATCCACTGCTAAGTGTAGCTGGGTGTTTTGCCGGCAGAAACGTATTGCTCAAGTAAATTCTGGGTGTTTTCAGGAAGTAATTCGCAACGTTTTTCGCGAACGTTGAGCCCGTACCAAATTACGTTTTGTCATTGTTTTAAAAGACAAAACTGTTTAAATCTTTACAAAGACATCGAGTTGAACAATTGACAGACAGTAGAATAAACTTTTAATTAAACCATCAGCACTTCAATAGCTGTCAATACACCAAAACTTAATAAAAACGGCTGGCGTAATTCTTAGGTTAATCTAGACTAATGGTGGATTTCCACTATTTCCACCATTACCTGCGTGAAAAAATTTAGAGACAATGTATGAACGATTTGCGTAAACATGTACGCAAGTCGTTCATACATTGTCTCTTAATTTTTTTCACGCACGTTAACGCACGTAGAAAATTACGCGTCAGTGGAAACCCCCTTTGAACTGTGCTGCGCAATAGATGTAATACATTCAAAATAGAAACACCCTGCGTAACACCATGATGTTTCTAACATTTACTTGCGAACATTTTGAATAAAACTTTTGAATGTTTTAATTCTTAGGTTGATTACTAAACGATTGCGGAATTTACAGAAAGAGTTTTTAAATGTTAATGGCTGGTTAACCTGCAAACGTCTAGTTCCTCCTTTAATCAATTTAGAAAACTTCTATTTCTTTGTTACTCGAGTATTCGTAAACATTTGTCGATATAAAGAGCGGAAAAATAAAATAAATGAAGCCGGTGGCAAGCGCGGAAACTTCACGTAAAGCCAATATTTGACTCAAGCCAACGTTTGACTCAAGTTTCCGTTTGAAAGCATTGTCTCTCGAAATGTTACGCCGTGACAGATTTTCTTAGCTCTTTTTTGAAGCTTGTTTAAATGTCACATAAACAAAAAAATTATCCAGGACTCGTTCTTTCCGCTGGAAACTCGGTATTTGCTTAGAAATAATATGTGCTCTTTGCTGAGAAGACAAAAACTGCTTACTAATAGGTATTTCCATGACAGACTGAGAATGGAGAAGAATAAAATTGAATGAGAATTGAAGAAGACTTTCAATAAGACCATCTGCAACCCACTGACAATCAATTTGTATAAACATCTGTCAAAAAAGGTTTCTAGTTCCCCTTTCCCCTGTCATAGCTAAACAGTGAACAACAAATCCAACGCGTGCAAGCTCCGCACTCTTATTTAAAAAAGATAAAAGTACAAGTTCTCGTTCCTTTGGTATGTGGAATATGTCTGTTATTTTTATTTTTTCAGAATCACAAAAATGTCACTAAACTAAGTGTTTAAGAAATCACTAAGCTATAAAAATTCCTTTCTTGTATATAGATATATTTTTCAGTTCTATATTACTCAGTTTTAACACGCTCTCGTTTGTCCTCATGCAACACATGTTCACACAACTCGCGGTCTCTGTTATATACAAAAGGCGTTTATTAGCAACAGCAACTCCAAATGCGAGGAATCCAGACATAGCACTGATCACCGGCCCTGCGATTAGAGTGATGCACGATTTCTGATCCAAGACATGTTCCGCAGTATGTCCATGATAGCGTGTCGAATGTGTCTCATCTTCCAACAATAAATTACAGGGTTCAAAGATGAATTAAGAAATACGAGCGTCAAGGAGAAAAGAAAAAATCTTTTCAAAGCGATACTCGGCCCTAGGTTTTTAAGGGCGGCCAAGCTGATAAAGTGTGGCAAATAACAAAGCAAAAACACGAGATAAACGTAAAATATACCGACTACAGATTTAATGAGGCTCGCAAAATTTGCTATTTCGTCAGTCTGTGCTACTTGTTGTACTTGGAGGGCCTGAACCTGATTCTTGTGGCGTCGGACGGCTAAATAAATCCTTATGTAGAGCATTATCGTAAAAACGAGACCAACAACTATTAAAATGCCTGTAAATAAAGTAAGAATGTCACGCGGAGCCCACCACGGCATTAGAGAAAGAAATACACTTAACACCCATATTGAGGTCACCACAGCAACAACACGCTTGTGAGTCACAAGTTCCTGATATCTGAGATGAAGATGAATAGCTAAGAACCTGTCTACACTTACAGCCACAACACCAAAGAACGAAGCTGTAGAAAACAAATGCCCAACGAGGAAAAAAACTTCATGGATGCTACAGCTTGCCGTGCTTTTTTGTATCCACTTGACCAGAAGTGAAATATATAGCGGTTGAGCCAATAAAGCAACACCAACATCAGAAACAGCCAGACTCAGGAGCAATGTTTTTAAAGTCTTAGGCAACGACGAAGTTTTTCTTATCGCGTAAATTGTTACAATGTTCAACATGGTGGTTGCATAGGATAAAAAATTGTTGAAGACACAATTAGCGACGGAAGTTGAATGAAGGTCTTCAACATCGTAGATTTCGGGGTAGTACTGCAGCGTCAATTCACAAGATGACTCATTCATGATCTTGACGTAGGTTTCCCTAAGACATAAAGCGTTTGTCCTATAAACTGAGGTACGAAGCTAAGAAAGTTTTCTTTCTGGGCCCCACGTAGCCCCTGGGCGGTTCTCTTTGGCTAAAATGATTCTAGCTTCTACCTACTAAAGCGACGATTCTCAGTTAACGAAGTCAGTATAAAGGTATTCCAGTATTCTGGATGTTTGTCAAGAAATGATGTTTGTCGAGTCAGCGAAAGGGACGAAACTACAGAACAGAATGGAACAGAATAAAGTTGAAATATAAAACCAGGAGTCCGTCAATAACTGTCAAAACAAGACTTAATGAAAATTGCTAGCGCAGGAAGCTTCATGTAAAGCCAACATGATATCGGGACGACTCAAGTTTGTTTGGAAAGCACTGAGAGTTGTCATTCAAAAATTTTCACCGAGACCGAATTTCTTAAATCTTCTTTGCACGTTGTTTAATTATCACGTGATGACTGTGATGGTCATACACAAAGGAATAAGAGGGTGCTAATGGGGTTAACAGTTAACTGACAATTGGCCCAAAAAATAGTAGTTAACTGATGTTTGGCCAAAACATTAGTAGTAAACTGATAAATGATAGAGGGTAGTGCACCGACACAATTAAGGATAAATGCAACGGATTCTTGTGAGTATTCCGGTCGCCCTTTTTCGTATAAAGATAAATCCGTCGTAAACTCTCGCAAACCATCCCGGTAGCGTCCGCCATATTGAATGGAGTTCTTGGGATGCGGGAGTCTGGAACAAAGGGAGCTGGAAAACTAGGAATTTGGAATTGTTTGTCTGCAACGCAGACAAACAACGCAGTTAGACATTCATTTCAGAAAAGCTATGTCAATGCTGTTTTAGTAATCTTTCTTCAGTATTGCATTCAAGTTACCTGACGTTTTGTTTTAAATAGTCTTAAAGGGACTGTGTCACGCCTGCGTTAAGTTAAGTTTATTAAGTTTGCCCAATACTTCCTATGAAAGTTAATGTTTGCAAAGAAAGTACTTCTACAATCTCGAGCCCAGAGTGTCCCCCGGCTCCTTGGTCCGTCAGCGGTTGGTCAGCGGTAGGGTCGCCGGGACACACTCTGGGAAACTGAAATGTATTTGGTCATTCACAGAACAATAGAAATCCATCAGGAAGTCTAAAAATCATCCCCAGAAGTTAACCAAACCGGAAACCCTGAAAAAACATTTTTTTTCCTTTCAATGGCCAGATGTTTGAAGTATCAACTTTATTTTGGGTTTTCTTTGTAAAACACCTTAAGACTCGTGGAATGGCGCTACATAAATGAAGTACTTTCTAATTCTACCCTTCTCATTGAACTCAAAAGATACCATGAATAAAATCAAAGATCTCTTCGAGATATCGACTTTTTTTGCGTGAAGTTAGTATGAGTAGAAGGTTTATCCTGGGCATTGTTGTTCGAACATATCATGGAAGAATTCAAACGTCTTTCAGTTCAAGCATTTTTTTTATTTTCGCGGAGGAAATGCTGTATTTGTCAGTCGCGACGGCTGGGTGCTTTGCGACTCATATACTTTGGCTTGGTTAAAAATGGTAAACTTTGACGTTTGCCTTTAATCGAAATAGTTGTTTCCTTTCGAGTTAGAAAGATTTCTACTCTACTCGGTTCCCGATAAAGGTTACGCATAACCTGCGATCAGGCTTTCTTTTTTTTTTTAACGCCTGATCGCAGGTTAGGTTACGCACGACAGAGTTACCTTTTGTCTCGTCACGCAATCTTAACCCCACATTGAGAAGTAAATTTTCGTTTGGATATTACCAAAAGCCGCTTCTCCTCGCGTTATTCTTTACCTTACGGCTACACATGCCATTGTAGGAGGCGCGGTGACCTAATGGTTAGCGCGCTCGCCTCCGAGTCGAACGGCCCGGGTTCGAGGCCTGGCCGGGGCGCTGCGTTGTGTTCTTGGGCAAGACACTTTACTCTCACAGTGCCTCTCTCCACCCAGGTGTATAAATAGGTACCGGCGAAATTACTGCTGGGGGTAACCCTGCGATGGACTAGCATCCCATCCAGGGGGGAGTAGCAATACTCTCAGTCGCTTAATGCTACGGAAACCGGGATAAGCTCCGGCCTGTATGGGCCACTAGGCTCGAAGCAGACTTTACCTTACACATGCCATTTCTAACGACTACATTTCCAGTAAAACAGTTGCTGTGTATTTTTCTAATGGCGATGCATTAACTTCTGAACAGAAGAAACGTTTAACGTTTACTGCTTCCACCGGAAGTAATTTCACAACAGGCTACAAAAACACTTGTAAATATCACTTAACACATTTAATGATGTTGCAATTAGCGAAGCGCACTAATGACGTCACAGAATTTGACCCCCGGTGTGAGTCAGACAAAATTCGGACAAACAAACCGCTCTCTGTAAGAGCAATGTATGGTTGGCGGGCACTTCGGAGGCATATTTAGCGATTGTTTCACAAAACCATGGCCAGATTTGCTCGGAATTCGAGAGAAAGCCTTACCTGTGCAACGTAGAAAGCTCAAACCGTGGTTTAAAACAAAAGGTTTGTCAAACAGAGCGATTATTCAATAAATGTGTAAAATGTTTTACTCTCAGTTTATAATTAAAGGCCCGATTTGCTGCCGGGATTTGCTGAAAGAAAACATTTATTTTTATGAGAAATGCAAAACGTTTACACTGTTCTTAGTGGCACATTTTGCAACACAATAGAGCTAACCTCAGATTTATGCCACCTCAAAATTACACAAAGAAACGCTCGTCCGATCGGTCTCCTTGCCTGACCCGAATATTTAAAGAGGTCAATTTCGTTACACAATTGTCGCGGCAAATACTATTTAATATAGACTGATCGAGCTCGGCAGCTGTAGCTGCAGTCTGTAATAGTAATGGGGATAAATAACAGCTTTATTAAAATCAAACCCGCCGTCAATTCCATTAGAAAGGCGTTTGAATAGCATAATATTTTCGCCTTCTATCTATCATGTGTTGAAACAGATCGGATGGCCGGCGATCAGTGCCGTCAAATTCGGGAAGAATTCTGAATTTCTTGCAACCGAAGATCTTTCCGGGGCCTAAATGAAGCAAACATACAAGGGATATCCTTCGCAATTATATAATTCGATAGTAATTCGCTATCCGCCGCTTATATTTCTCGGCAGCCTGAATAATTTTGCACTGGGAATCAAGGTGTCATTGCCGGATCTTCGACTAATAAATTCAATTTTGGGCCATTTTTTGGATACCTTCAATCTGTTTTTCACTTACTAAAGCAAAAATGTTTGGAATCTATCATTTTTCGAGCCTTTCGAGAATCTCGGCCTCAAATTGTGCCTTTCTCGCCCTTTTTTTCTTGTCAAGAATGCGTCCCCTCCATACAAAGCCTTTGCCCAAACTAAAATTGTTGTCCGACTCACGCGGGGGGTGGGGAGGGGGGGGGGGGGTATCATGCGGCATATCATTTTTAGTAGTAGTGCGCTTCGCTAGATGATGCTGCAATTCTAAATTGTGCAACTCAGCAGAAATAATCAGTTGTCACGAAATGAGTTCCCTTTGGTTAACTATTAGCAACGTTTTAGTGTGTGAAAGACTTGTACGAGTACAAATTTGCGTTGTTAATCGTTTTAGGTTAAATTAATATTAGCGCCTAAAGACTTGTACCAGTACAAATTGCGTTCTTAATCGTTTTAAACTTCGCTGCCTTCGAGCGCTGAACCCCTTACATTCTTAATTGGTTATGTGACGTAAGATTTGGGCTACTCACGTTTTTGATTGTTATATAACGTTTGTAAATTTGACAAGTCACGTTTTTTGTACAAGAACGGAAGTGCTGAAGCACAGCTATAGAGTGACACTTTACAAGTCACGCGCTTTGATCACCCACAGCGGAAAGTATTCCCTTGAGAAATTAAAACAGTCCCTTGAGAGTTAACAAGAATGCGATTCCTTCCGGTTCCAGATTACCCACATAACTGCTATTCTCCTACTTTTTGCTTGTAAACAAGCAAAAAAAGTCGAAAAAAGGACTTCTTTTAAACGTCTTTTCTAAACGAAGTTTAAAAGCAACAATGACGGCGACACAGATTGACGTTTCGGCTGAAACACTAAATATCGAAGACATTGTTCGATTCCAAGTAATAACTTACGGCAATGCAACGCAGAATTTGAGCATAAAGCGCTGTTTATTTGCCGAAGGAAAGAAGATGTACAAAAAATTATCACGCACGTGCACGAGCGTGCACGTGCAGAGTCGCTGTGCTGCTCATTAAACCTATTGAATAGTGTAGCGTTGACCGGTGTGGCCTTAAATGTGCTAATTAATATTACCGCCATTCGTCAAGAAAAAAATTGCTTGCTTGAAAACATGCAATCTATTCTGGAAAGCCGTTTTTATGAAAATTGCGTTAAAGATGCGCTGTCAGGGAGAAGCCTTTTAAATATGAGAAAAAACGTAAAAAATATGCAAAAGTCGCCAAACAAAAATTATAACGAACAGAACAATAGCTTGCTCGTGCGTTGTGCATCTTGTAAATTTCTGAGCCGTTCTCTGCAAAACAGCTATGGACACACGCACGCAGTCTTCGCAGACGGAATCCTGGAAGGCTTTCATTTCAAACAAATATAGCAGAATGCTCAAAAAATCAGAATCAAAGCGCCAGATGCTTTCCGTCAATAGTGTGTTGGAAATAATTTAACTTTCTCGATTTACTTCCGTTCTGGGAAATTTACTTCCGCTTAGACCTGAGAGCATGAGCAATAAAAACCGGAAGACCAAGTTTCTTACCTGAAATCGACCTGAAATTGATCTGATCAATTCCAGTTTCCCAGAGTCCGTCCCATACCGCTGACCGACGGACTCTGGGCTCGAGATTGGTATTTCTATGGATCTAAACAATGACAAAACCATGGCTTCACTGCAGCCAAATGTGTCTCCCGGGCGTTATAATTTAAAGCTACAAGACAACAATATTTCAAAACCCATATCTCAATCCCTTTCAATCTTCGTCGCTTTTTGCTACCCGTACCTTCATTTGTATTTGGCGTGTCATTGAAATTTTCCTCCACTGTTTTAAGAGGTTATTTTTATATTTCAACGAGCTTGATGGTCATTTCCCATGCCTATATCTGTCTGGATTTGACAAAACGTGGACTCCGGGATCCGTGCTTGAAGGTCGACGTAGTCGGCCTTCAAGCCATTGCGGTCCGAGAAATTTGAGGGGGGCAGCGTCAACGACCCCGTGGGCATGTAGCCCGGGTCCTGACCTAACAACCCTAGGGAGCCCTGGGTCAGCTGTTGAATTGCATTCCGGCTGGGGGGTTGGCTAAAGTCAGCTTTTTGGCTTGTTTCCGCGAAGACTTTGCTTTGAAATATGGCCAGGACTGCTCCCGGCTTTTGGTTTTCTGAGGGCTGGGCTCAGTAGCCTTGAGGCCTCTGAGAGCTCAGCTGTGACCGGGCATGGGAAGGCTTCCTAGTAGTGCCCCTAGGCTCTCTCAAACCCACAAGAGGAAGGGAGGGGAGGGCTAAGAGAGTGAGTGGCCCCTGGCAGTTCTGGGGGCCTTGTTTTCTTAAATCAGGACAGATATATAAATGTAGCTAAAATCCGTGACACAGTCTTCATGTAATCAGAGGTTACATATGTAAATATATAAGACGTTTATCAAGAATGACAGTGGAGAATTCTGGTAAAGCATTGCCGGCCCTACGGCGGATAAGTGTGATATGCGATTTCTGAACCAAGACTTGTTACGCAGTATGTCCATGATAGCGTGTCGAATATGTCTCATTTTCCAACAGTAAATTACAGGGTTCAAAGATGATTGCTCGAAAATATTAATTCTATGTAAGACTTGTTTACAGAAAGCATTTCTTGGAAATTTTGCCAAAAAGCGTTTTATATGCTAATCGATTTAAAACATGCCAACTTTTGTCAAACAAGGTTTTAAGTTCCTATTTGGTATGTCATTGAAATTTACCCCCACTGATTTAAGGGGTTATTTTTTTTATTTCAACGAATTTGATGGTCATTTTCCATGCCTATACATAAATTTAGCTAAAATACGTGACACAGTCCCTTTAAGCTCGTCTTCATGTAATATTAATTCTATGTAAGGCTTGTTTACAGAAAGCATTTCTTGGAAATTTTGCCAAAAAGCGTTTTATATGCTAATCGATGTAAAACATGCCAACTTTTGTCAAACAAGGTTTCTACTGGGGGTTTCTAGTTCCCCTTTTCCCTGTCAGCTTTCACAAGACAATAAATAACACCTCGAGTTAACATTTTTTTATTTAAAAAAGGTAAAAGTACATGTTCTCGTTCCTCTGGTATATGGAATAAATTCACTCTAAATGTCTTTTATTTTTTTTTTTCGAATCGCAAAAATGTCACTGAACTAAGTCGGTTCAAGAAATCACTAAGCTATAAAAATCCCTTCCTGGCATATATATTTCCTCAGTATATTTTAGTTAGTTTGAAAACGCTTTCGTTTGTCCTCAGGCAGCTCATGTTCAGACTGCTCGCGATCCTTACTCAGTATATACAGGTTTTTATCAGAAACGAAAACACTGAATGAGAAGAATCCTAGCATAGCATGGCCGGTCCTGTGATTGTGATTAGTGTGATGCTCGATTTCTGAGCCAAGACATGTTCCGCAGTATGTCCATGATAGCGTGTCGAATGTGTCTAATCTTCCAACAGTAAATTACAGGGTTCAAGGATGAATTAAGACATACAAGAGTCAACGAGAAAAGCAAAACTCTCTTCAAAGCGATACTTGGGTCATAGTTTGCAAGGGCGGCCCAATAGATAATGTAGGCAAATAACAAACCAAATGCACGAGATATACATAAAACGTACAGACTGCAGATTTTATGTGGCCAGCAAAATTTGCCATTTCGCCATTCTGTGAACGAAGCTAAGCTAAAGAACTGCCCAATGACGAAGAAAACCCTATAGGTGCTACAGCTGGGAAGACTTTGTTGTAACCACGTGATCAGAAGTGAGGTGTAAAATGGCTGAACCAATAAACCAACACCAACATCAGAAACAGCAAGACTCAGGAGCAATGTTTTTAAAGTTTTCGGCAACGACGAAGTTTTTCTTATCGCGTGGATTGTTACAATGTTCAACATGATGGCGACATAGGATAACAAATTGTTAAAGACACAATTAGCAATGTAAGTTGAATGAAGGTCTTCAACATCGGAGATTTCGGGGAAGTACTGCAGCATCAATTTACAAGGTGGCTTATTCATGATATCGACTCAGGTTTCATAATTATAAAGGCAGCAAGTGCTTGTCATATAAATTTACTTAGGACATGAAGCTAAGATGGTTCCCTTACAGGGCGCCAGGAAGTACTTGGCAAAAATGATTCTTCTACCTTCTAAAGCAAATATTCCTCAATTACAGAAGTCAGTAAAGTATTCCAGTATTCTGGATGTTCGCCAAGGGAAAAAAATCCCGCTCTTTGTCGGGGAATCGAAAAAACGAGACTAGACAACAGAAAAAAAAATTAAATTAAAAAATAATACCAGGAGCACTTCAAAAACTGTCAAAACCCAGACTGCTTGCGTCATTCTAAGTTTTATTAAACAATCGAGGAAGTTATCAGAAAAGATTTATATATATATGTTAAGGGCAGGTAAACTTGGAAACGTCAGTCAAACATGGTTAATCCTTATTTCTTCCTTTCTGTTGTTTCAGTAAATTACTGGTGTCAAGTTGCCCGGGTATTTCCGAACAATCGAGGATTAAGAGCGGCCGGGAAAAATGTAATTAATGAATAAGAACCATGTCGCCGGTGGGAAGTTAAGCGCGGGAAACGTCACGTAAAGCCAGATGATATCGATAGACTCGACTTGTTTCTTTGGAAAGCACTTAGAATTGTCATTGAAATTGTTTAATAAAAAACAAACATTCTTAGCTCTTCGTTGCAGTTTGTTAAATTATTACGTGATGAAGGTGATAATTATACACCGAGGAATAGATTTAAAATTCAAGGCACTTTCTTTCCCTCGTTCGTTCTTGTCGCCGGAAATTCGTTATTTGCTTAAAAGTGATTTGTGCTCTTTGTTAAAATATGCAAAACTGCTCAGGTTTTTTGAAGGACAATGAGAATTGAAGAATATTCTAATAGGACCATTTGCATTTCACTGACAAAATAGAGACTTAAAGAAAACTGTTTATTAAACAGGCGATGAATTTGTTATATTTTGTTAAGAAAAAATATCTTTATAATACAACTTCGTAACGAATATCATAAGGCTTTTGGGAACTGATCGGAAATTTTGTAAAGTAGCCAAAAATAGCGACATGCTAATCGATGAGAACCTGCAAAATTTGTCAAATACGATTTCTGGTTCCCCTTTCCCCTGTCATGGGTAAATAATGAACAACAAATCCAACGCGTGCGCGCTCCACACTTTTAGCTTCCACATTCTTTATTTAAAAAGACAATAAATAACACTACCAGTAAAACTTTTTAATTAAAAAAAGGTAAACGTAAATGTTCTTGTTCCTCTGGCATATGGAATAAATTCATTCTAAATGTCTGTTATTTAGTGTGTTCAAGAAATCACTAAGCTAAAAAAATTCCTTCCTAGTATATATACATTTCTTTAGTATATTTTACTTAGTTTTAATACGCTTTCGTTTGTCCTCAGGCAGCTCATGTTCAGACTGCTCGCGGTCCTTGTGAAGTATATAGAAAGTTTTAATCAGCAACGACAACACTGAATGTGGAGAATTCTGGCATAGCATGGCGGTCCTGTGATTAGTGTGGTGCGCGATTTCGGACCCAAGACATGTTCCGCAGTATGTCCATGATAGTGTGTCGAATGTGTCTCATTTTCCAACAGTAAATTACAGGGTTCAAAGATGAATTAAGAAAAATGAGAGTTACTGAAAAAAGCAAAAGTCTCTGCAAAGCGATGCTCGGGCCGTACATTTCAAGGGCGGCAAAACAGATAAAGATTGGCAAACAACAAATCAAAAACACGAGATATACGTAAAATGTTCCGACTGCAGATTTAACGAGGCTAGCGAAATTTGCCATTTCGTCATTCCGTGCTACTTGTTGTACTTGCAGGACCTGAATCTGATTCTTGTGGCGTCGCACGGCTAAATAAATCCTGATGTAAGCCACTGCTGTAACAACAAGACCAATAACATCACCGATGCAGACAAATAGCGTGCGAGTATCAGGCGGTATCCACAACGCCATCAGAGACAAAAACGGACTTATCACCCATATTGAGATCACCACAGCAACAACACGCTTGTGATTGACAAGTTCCTGATATCTGAGATGAAGATGAATAGCTAAGAACCTGTCTACACTTAGCGTCACAACAGTAAAGAACGAAGCTACAGAAAACAAGACCACAAGTATGTCAAAAGCCTTAGACGTGTTACAGTCAGTAATGTTTCCTTGTATCCCGTCGACTAGAAGTGAGGTGTATAGTGGTTGGCCCACTAAACCAACCCCAACATCAGAAACAGAAAGACTGAGAAGCAATGTTCTTAACGGCATTGGTAACGAAGATGTTTTTCTTATCGCGTGGATTGTTAAAACGTTTAACGTGATGGCGGTATAAGATAGAAAATTGTTAAAGACGCAGTTGGCGATGAACGTCGAATAGAAGTCAGTGTCAACTTCAGAAAATGCAAAGTTAAAGTGCTGCGAGAACACTTCACAAGATGGCATCTCCGTTATAGCGATTCAACCTTCTTTAGTGCACTCAGCGTTTGTCTTGCCGAAGAAATGTTGCCGCTTTCTTAGGGTTACCTACAACAGGTGCCTCTTGCATAAAAATGTTCCTGTCTTCTATGTGTTGGTCCAAGGTGAAGGCATCAATATCCCAGTGGTCACTCTTTCTACTGGGTGTTTGCTGTGAAAACGTTTTGCTTGTTGTTGAAAAAGACAACAGCGCTTAGGTCTTATGCTGGATTTCCACTGACGCGTATTTTTATACGTGCGTTTACGTGCGTGACAAATTTTAGTGATAGTGTATGAACGACTTGCGTAAACGTTTACGCAAGTCGTTTATACATTGTCGCTAATTAAATTTTTTCACGCACGGAAACGCACGTAAAAAATTACGCGTCATTTGAAATCCACCTGTATATTAAAATAAAGACAAAAGAAAATTAAACAAGAAAAAAATAACACTTGTAACAGTCCATCAGAGTGTCAGTAACTGTCACTGAAAAAGACTGCTCGACGTGCTAGCGCGGGTCTTGACTAATTCACATGGCTGATTAGAATAATATTGAGAAGTAAATGTCACTGGCGTGAGTGTCAGGGTTATTAAACAAGCCAGTATTCAAAAAACCCACTAACAAACTGTTTTGAAATTAGACATTTTAGACGTGGTAAAAGAGATATCGGTTACAATATACCGCTGAATGAAAATCGTTAGCTTAATTCTTGATTAAAAATATACTGAGTCAGCTGAGTTAGCAAATGGAAATCAAAGTTCCATGGTCATTCATTCAATATTTTGAAAGACACAAAACAAAACAAAAATGTCTTTTAAGGTCGCTTAGTATGCCAATCAATGATACACCTGCATGATGCTACTCAAAACACCGACATCGCTCCCTTGTTTGTTTTTAGCAGTAAATGCATTGTTTAAGTTACTTAGCTTTCGGTGTTTCAGTGCCGAGAAATAATTTGCACTGCTTATTAAAGAAAAGACAAAGCTGCTTAGGTCTTCTCATAGGCACAACAGAATGGAATAAAATTGAAAAAGAATAGAAAAAACTTACAACATCACCAAAGACTGACACGAGCGGTTTTATTAATTATTGTTTTGTCATTAATTGACAAACAAATGGTGATGTTGTAAGTTTTTTCTATTCTTTTTCAATTTTATTCCATTCTGTTGTGCCTATGAGAAGACCTAAGCAGCTTTGTCTTTTGTTTAACAAGCAGTGCAAATTATTTCTCGGCACTGAAACACCGAAAGCTAAGTAACTTAAACAATGCATTTACTGCTAAAAACAAACAAGGGAGCGCTGTCGGTGTTTTCAGTAGCATCACGCAGGTGTATAATTGATTGGCATACTAAGCGAATTTGCACTGCTTATTAAAGAAAAGACAAAGCTGCTTAGGTCTTCTCATAGGCACAACAGAATGGAATAAAATTGAAAAAGAATAGAAAAAACTTACAACATCACCAAAGACTGACACGAGCGGTTTTATTAATTATTGTTTTGTCATTAATTGACAAACAAATGGTGATGTTGTAAGTTTTTTCTATTCTTTTTCAATTTTATTCCATTCTGTTGTGCCTATGAGAAGACCTAAGCAGCTTTGTCTTTTGTTTAACAAGCAGTGCAAATTATTTCTCGGCACTGAAACACCGAAAGCTAAGTAACTTAAACAATGCATTTACTGCTAAAAACAAACAAGGGAGCGCTGTCGGTGTTTTCAGTAGCATCACGCAGGTGTATAATTGATTGGCATACTAAGCGACCTTTAAAGACATTTTTGTTTTGTTTTGTGTCTTTCAAAATATTGAATGAATGACCATGGAACTTTGATTTCCATTTGCTAACTCAGCTGACTCAGTATATTTTTAATCAAGAATTAAGCTAACGATTTTCATTCAGCGGTATATTGTAACCGACATCTCTTTTACCACGTCTAAAATGTCTAATTTCAAAACAGTTTGTTAGTGGGGTTTTTTAATACTGGCTTGTTTGATAACCCTGACACTCACGCCAGTGACATTTACTTCTCAATATTATTCTAATCAGCCATGTGAATTATTCAAGACCCGCGCTAGCACGTCGAGCAGTTTATAAGTCTTTTTCAGTGACAGTTACTGACACTCTGATGGACTGTTACAAGTGTTATTTTTTTCTTGTTTAATTTTCTTTTGTCTTTAGTTTAATATACAGGTGGATTTCAACTGACGCGTAATTTTTTACGTGCGTTTCCGTGCGTGAAAAAATTTAATTAGCGACAATGTATAAACGACTTGCGTAAACGTTTACGCAAGTCGTTCATACACTATCACTAAAATTTGTCACGCACGTAAACGCACGGATAAAAATACGCGTCAGTGGAAATCCAGCATAAGACCTAAGCGCTGTTGTCTTTTTCAACAACAAGCAAAACGTTTTCACAGCAAACACCCAGTAGAAAGAGTGACTACTGGGATATTGATGCCTTCACCTTGGACCAACACATAGAAGACAGGAACATTTTTATGCAAGAGGCACCTGTTGTAGGTAGCCCTAAGAAAGCGACACAATATCTTCGGCAAGACAAACGCTGAGTGCACTAAAGAAGATTGAATTGCTACAACGGAGATGCCATCTTGTGAAGTGTTCTCGCAGCACTTTAACTTTGCATTTTCTGAAGTTGACACTGACTTCTATTCGACTTTCATCGCCAACTGCGTCTTTAACAATTTTTTATCTTATACCGCCATCACGTTAAACGTTTTAACAATCCACGCGATAAGAAAAACATCTTCGTTACCAATGCCGTTAAGAACATTGCTTCTCAGTCTTGCTGTTTCTGATGTTGGGGTTGGTTTAGTGGGCCAACCACTATACACCTCACTTCTAGTCGACGGGATACAAGGAAACATTACTGACTGTAACACGTCTAAGGCTTTTGACATACTTGTGGTCTTGTTTTCTATAGCTTCGTTCTTTACTGTTGTGACGCTAAGTGTAGACAGGTTCTTAGCTATTCATCTTCATCTCAGATATCAGGAACTTGTGACTAACAAGCGTGTTGTTGCTGTGGTGATCTCAATATGGGTGATAAGTCCGTTTTTGTCTCTGATGGCGTTGTGGATACCGCCTGATACTCGCACGCTATTTGTCTGCATCGGTGATGTTATTGGTCTTGTTGTTACAGCAGTGGCTTACATCAGGATTTATTTAGCCGTGCGACGCCACAAGAATCAGATTCAGGCCCTGCAAGTACAACAAGTAGCACGGAATGACGAAATGGCAAATTTCGCTAGCCTCGTTAAATCTGCAGTCGGAACATTTTACGTATATCTCGTGTTTTTGATTTGTTATTTGCCAATCTTTATCTGTTTTGCCGCCCTTGAAATGTACGGCCCGAGTATCGCTTTGCAGAGACTTTTGCTTTTTTCAGTAACTCTCGTTTTTCTTAATTCATCTTTGAACCCTGTAATTTACTGTTGGAAGATGAGACACATTCGACACGCTATCATGGTCACACTGCAGAACATGTCTTGGTTCAGAAATCGCGCATCACACTAATCACAGGACCGCCATGCTATGCCAGAATTCTCCACATTCAGTGTTGTCGTTGCTGATTAAAACTTTCTATATACCTCACAAGGACCGCGAGCAGTCTGAACATGAGCTGCCTGAGGACAAACGAAAGCGTATTAAAACAAAGTAAAATATACTAAAGAAATGTATTTATACTAGGAAGGAATTTTTTTAGCTTAGTGATTTCTTGAACACACTAAATAACAGACATTTAGAATGAATTTATTCCATATGCCAGAGGAACAAGAACATGTACGTTTACCTTTTTTTAATTAAAAGTTTTACTGGTAGTGTTATTTATTGTCTTTTTAAATAAAGAATGTGGAAAATAAAAGTGTGGAGCGCGCACGCGTTGGATTTGTTGTTCATTATTTACCCATGACAGGGGAAAGGGAACTAGAAATCGTATTTGACAAGTTTTGCAGGTTCTCATCGATTAGCATGTCGCTATTTTTGGCTACTTTACAAAATTTCCGATCAGTTTCCAAAAGCCTTATGATATTCGTTCCGAAGTTCTATTATAAAGATATTTTTTCTAAACAAAATATAACAAATTCATCGCCTGTTTAATAAACAGTTTTCTTTAAGTCTCTATTTTGTCAGTGAAATGCAAATGGTCCTATTAGAATATTCTTCAATTCTCATTGTCCTTCAAAAAACCAGAGCAGTTTTGCATATTTTAACAAAGAGCACAAATCACTTTTAAGCAAATAACGAATTTCCGGCGACAAGAACAAACGAGGGAAAGAACGTGCCTTGAATTTTAAATCTATTCCTCGGTGTATAATTATCACCTTCATCACGTAATAATTTAACAAACTGCAACGAAGAGCTAAGAATGTTTGTTTTTATTAAACAATTTCAATGACAATTCTAAGTGCTTTCCAAAGAAACAAGTCGAGTCTATCAATATCATCTGGCTTTACGTGACGTTTCCCGCGCTTAACTTCCCACCGGCGACATGGTTCTTATTCATTAATTACATTTTTCCCGGCCGCTCTTAATCCTCGATTGTTCGGAAATACCCGGGCAACTTGACACCAGTAATTTACTGAAACAACAGAAAGGAAGAAATAAGGATTAACCATGTTTGACTGACGTTTCCAAGTTTACCTGCCCTTAACATATATATATAAATCTTTTCTGATAACTCCCTCGATTGTTTAATAAATAGTCCAGTCATTTTACTAAAAATAATGGGTCAACCTGCAACTAATTGCAACAGAAGAAATTCCAACGGTTTTTAAACGAGAAACTTATTGTTAATAACACAGGCCCGTAGGCTGGGGGGGGTTCGGGAGGTTCGGACGAACCCCCCCACCGCCTGAAAAGGTCCGGTCTGAATGGTGTAGCATTAATGTACCGGTCTGAATGGTACAGCATTAAAGGTCCGGTCTGAATGGTACAGCATACATATGGCCTACGCGCATAATAAAATATCCTGAAGTCTATAGCCCGAGCGGTGCTGTTTTGTGGCAAGCAATGTATTGCTTTGAGAGGCGATAATGAGGATCTTAACACACCCGGTAACCCTGGAAATTTTCTTGCCCTGCTTAAGTTGTTAGCAGTGCACGACAGTGTGTTAAAAAGTCATTTAGAATCTCCTGCAATGCGATGTGTAACACACTTGTCACCCCAGACACAAAATGAATTGATTGAGGTCATGGGCAAGCACATTATTCTGAAGGATATACTGAACGATTTAAATGCTGCACCTTACTACTCTATTTTAGCCGATGAGGTAACGTCCCACAACGAAGAGCATCTTGCTATCTGTGCCCGGTTCGTTGACGAAAAGAAAGATGTTAGAGAGGAGTTCTTAACATTTATTAAGCTGGAAAGGATAACTGGTGAGAAGATTGCAGAGAGCATCCTTGCATTTCTCAAAGAGAACAATATACCAGCAACAAACATGCGTGGCCAAGGATACGACGGTGCAAGCAACATGTCATCTAGCACAGTAGGCGTACAAGCACGGATCAAGAAGGAGGCCCCGTTAGCCACGTACGTTCACTGCAATGGACACTGCCTCAACCTCGTGATCAGTAAGTCGTGTGCTTTACCTCAGGTGCGTAATGTCCTAGACCGCCTGAAAAATTGCTGTCGCTTCTTTCTTAAAAGCCCTAAGAGAAGTGGTCTTCTTGAGCTCATTGTCAAGCACAACGTTGTTAACGAAACAAAGAGAAAACCTCTGTTGGATCTGTGCAAGACAAGATGGGCAGAACGGCACACTGCTTATCAGCATTTCTACCAAGCTTTTGTTTTCATTGCAGAAGCTCTCGAAATGATTGGATTCAAACGTCACCTTGATAAGTATGGTGACATGTATGCCGACTGGGACCCAGCAAACCGTAATGAAGCCCAGCAAATTTTGGCAAGTATTACGTCCTTTGAGTTCATTGTCGTGTTTATGGCAGTGTACCAATATTTGTCGCACCTGGCTGGAATCACGGTTAAGCTACAGAGAGCAGCTCTTGACATCGTGGAGGCCCATGGCATGATCACAGAAGTTGCTAGTTTCTACCGAAAACAAAGGGAAGATTGTGACAAAACCTTTTCAGCTGTTTACACTCAAAGTGTTGCAATGGCAGAAAAGGTGGGCACTGCTGCCGAAATGCCTCGAATTACGTCGAGACAACAGCATCGTTCCAATACCGAGGCTCAAAATCCTAAAATTTATTTCCAACGAAACGTGGCAATTCCTCTCCTTGATCACATCATCATGTGCATCAATGAGCAGTTTTCACCTTCGGCGACCGTTGCCGCGTCACTGCTTGGTCTCGTACCAAGTGTTCTCTGTTCAAAGAATGTTAATCTTGAAGCAGCTGTTAACAAGTACAATGATGATCTCCCCTCCCCTGAAATGTTTGAAATGGAGCTTATGCGATGGAGAGGTCGATACCTGGCGATGGAACCGGAATTAAGGCCAGCTTCACCTGCAGTGGCAATCAAAGATTGTGATGATGACCTCTTTCCAAACATCAGCATTCTTCTAAAAATTGCCTGCACCATACCAGTAACATCATGCGAATGTGAACGAAGTGCAAGCACGTTGCGACGACTGAATTACTACATGCGAGCGTCAATGGGAAAAGAAAGGTTGTCCAACCTTGCGCTTCTGCACATTCACTACGATACCCCCGTGGAGCTAGACACGGTAGTCAACTGTTACGCCCACCTTCACCCCCGTCGACTACAACTGGAAAATCTTCTTCAGTAACGGTATTTTTTTTTAAATTAGTGGGACACTGGTAACTAATGGTCCGTTCTAAAAGAAAACGAACCTACCCGGGCAAAAACCAGCCTACGGGCCTGTAACATATCAAAAGTCCCAGAAAATCCCGGAAGCCAATAGGGAAAGTTATTGAAAAATGGGTTTTGTGAGAAGCTCCGAGACACGTTTTTAGAGATGCATGGAAACGAGGCTGAATAAAGCTTTTGCAAAAACGCGCGTGTTTATGCCTTAAAAGTCAAAAATACAACAAAATTTGAAACGATATATCAAGTGGAAGGTTTTTTTATTTTAGAAATCAAGTTAATTTGGGACATTTCATATGTACACAGCTTTAATTTTAAGTGTATTTCAGGTGCTTGCCGTGTTAAAACTCGCAACCCTGTGTATAGGACTAAATGACATTAAGTTGGTTTTTTATCTGGAGCGATTTTTTATTTATTACTTTTTATAAATGAAACATGTTGAACTGTTTAAACCTTTATTCAAAAATAGTGATACAATTCAAGAAAGCTTAATTTTCGTGCGGAAAGAGTAAGAAAAGCGTGAGTTGGCGTGAGATCGAAGTTCTTAACTCGGAGCCGAGACTCACACTCAAGGCGGGAGAGTTCGCAGGAATAGTGTGCTGTGTTTGACGCCTGCAGCAATTTTAATCTCCGTCGAACAAAATGGCTTGAGAACTTCAATGTTCCGTGCTCCGACCAGGTAAGTGTATTCTGAGTTCTCTTCAAAAGTAATTTTTCTTTCAAAATGGAGAAGTTTCCCTTTACTGAATCATAGTGTATCACATCTAAAGCATTGTTTCCAAAGCGATTCTAGCGAGTTTCTGCGGCTACAGTATTCCTTTGAGTCTTTCAACGCAGTTGCAATGCAACGTATTACATTCTGGCTTCGAAAATATAAACTTAAAAGCGAGATCACTGCATACGAGGCTGCAGTGAGTTAAAATAAGAACAATGTTATCCTTTCTTCTACTTATAAAGAATGATATGTTTCCGAAAGGTTTTAAACCCGATTGCTGAAATTTGTTGGACTAAAAATAGAGCGTCTATGATTCTATTGCACGTTTGACACAGTCTAATTTGTATCCTGGTAATTTTTAGACCAGCAAGAGCCTAAAATGGATGAAATGTGTTGTGCGATTTGCCAAAAATCGCTTGAAGATGACATAGTATCTCTCCGTCTAAAGGGAAGT
Source organism: Oculina patagonica (assembly GCF_052425735.1). Classification (NCBI taxonomy): domain Eukaryota; kingdom Metazoa; phylum Cnidaria; class Anthozoa; order Scleractinia; family Oculinidae; genus Oculina; species Oculina patagonica. Next base: position 20,130,730 of record NC_135769.1, read on the forward strand.
GAGGGTATAAACCGCGCAAGCGCAGAGCGCAATGACAACATCCAAACTGTTCCTGGTTAAAAGGCACACAAGACATGTCGCCGCGCGTATTCCCACCTTAGCAACATTGCCCAAGCCAAGAAACAAGAAATTGCAAGCTCGCAAACCTCAAGCCAACGTCGTTCATTGGATCGCAAGAGTGAAAAATTCTTTAGCTTTAATACGGACTGTTTCTACTGTGGTAACGAAATTGATTTTGAGGAGCAAAAGAAAAAGCCAGGAGAAGTGTTCCGTGTGACAACCCTCGAGACAAGAGAGACTGTGCTAGAGGCATGTTCTGAAAGGGGGGATTTTTGGGCCGAAGTGGTACAGGCGAGAATTTCAAATGTCTATGATTTGCCGGCCGCCGGTGCTGTTTACCATCAGCTATCAGAGCTATGCAGCGTCAACTTCAGGACCAAAAACAAATGCCAAAAGTATTCAGTGCCTCAGATCAGCCTGATAGTAAGAAAAGAAAAATCGGACGTCCACAAGATGAAGAAAAAAACGAAGCGATTGTCAAAGTGGCGATGTGAATAAGGAGCCTTTCACACGCAAATAAGCTTCCTTGGTAGCATTGGTCATCCTATGGAAGGATCAGGGTAGAGGGAAGTTCTGGAGTTAATATATGCGTCAAACGCAGTTGATCATATACTGACCGGCAAAATCATTGCACGCACGGTCCGCGCACACCCCATATAATGAGATTTATTTTGTTTACAGAATACTTTTTGATCAATTTTTCCTTCAGATGAAAGTTTTCAGGCATATTTAAAGTACATTTCATGGTTTTTGGATGAAATGAATGAAATTTTGGCCATAAGCAAGCATAAGAACAGAATTCTGTTTTTGAGCCTCGTTTTCATGTTACGCAAAAGCACGACTTAGAATCCGTTAAAGGTTTTTAGATCCTTTGGGACTTTTAGTATGTTCGAAATGATTGGCGGTGAGAAAGCTTCTGTTGCAATAAGTTGCAGGTCCAACCACAAAATGACTGGACTATTTAGAAGGTAGAAGAATCATTTTTGCCAAGTACTTCCTGGCGCCCTGTAAGGGAACCATCTTAGCTTCATGTCCTAAGTAAATTTATATGACAAGCACTTGCTGCCTTTATAATTATGAAACCTGAGTCGATATCATGAATAAGCCACCTTGTAAATTGATGCTGCAGTACTTCCCCGAAATCTCCGATGCTGAAGACTTTCATTCAACTTACATTGCTAATTGTGTCTTTAACAATTTGTTATCCTATGTCGCCATCATGTTGAACATTGTAACAATCCATGTTATAAGAAAAACTTTGTCGTTGCCGAAACTTTTAAAAACATTGCTCCTGAGCCTTGCTGTTTCTGATGTTGGTGTTGGTTTAATGGTTCAACCATTTTACATCTCACTTCTGGTCACGTGGTTACAACAAAGTCTTCCCAGCTGTAGCAACTTTAAGGTTTTCTTCGTCATTGGGCTGTTCTTTAGTTTAGCTTCGTTCTTTGGTGTTGTGGCTGTAAGTGTAGACAGGTTCTTGGCTATTCATCTTCATCTCAGATATCAGAAACTTGTGACTCACAAACGTGTTGTTGCTGTTGTGATCTCAATATGGGTGTTAAGTGCGCTATATTCTTCGATGCCGTTGTGGATACCTTCAAATATTCGCTCGGCATTGCTATCCATTGGTACTGTTGTTGGTCTTTTTCTTACAACAATGGCTTACATCAAAATTTATTTAATCGTAAGACGACACAGGAATCAGATTCAGGTCCTGCAAGTACAACAAGTAGCACAAAATGACGAAATGACAAATTTTGCTAGCATCGTTAAATCTGCAGTCTGTACGTTTTACGTATATCTCGTGTATTTGGTTCGGTTATTTGCCTACCTTTATTTATTGGGCAACCGTTGCGAACTACGACCCAAGTATCGCTTTGAAGCGATTTTTGCTTTTCTCGTTGACTCTTGTATATCTTAATTCATCTTTGAACCCTGTAATTTACTGTGGGAAGATGAGACACATTCGACACGCTGTCGGACATACTGCGAAACATGTCTTGGCTAAAAAACCGTGCATCACATTAAGTGGACCGAAATTGGAGAGCCAGCCATTCTATGCCAGGATTCTGACCACAATTTCAGTGTTTTCATTGTTGATAAACGCCTTCTTTGTGCAACATGTCAAACGAAGATCGTGAGCAGTTTAAACTTGGGCAAACGACAGCGTTTTAAAACTAATATTATTTATTCAAAATATTTCTCTGTTTCTGATTGGCTTTCAATCCCCGGTTAATTCCAGCTAACCGGCTAGCGCCGACCAAATTTGGAAGAAGGTCCAATTATACAACGATTGACGTCCAATATCAAAAATCAATGGATCGCAACCTCGTTCCCAAGGATGATTAACCGTTCGCAACCTCGCTCCCATGAATCGCTGACGTCACGCAACTGAACGGCTTTGCTGCCGAGCAGGTTAAAAGCGCGAAAATGGCCGCTAGGTTTGAGCATTACGAGGAGGTAAAATATTTAAGTTATTAGAAGTCAAGAAAAGTCAAAACACGGAAAAAGCAACGAAGGGGAGTCGATCGATTTTGAAAGCGTATCTTCAAGAGGAAAAAACCCCTGATCCAGCCACAGCAGAGGACTTGGAGCGGTTTTACGAAAATTCTACGTCGAAGTAAGCAAGAGCGATGGAAACCTGTACTCGAAAACATCGCTTTGAGTCATCAGATTTAGCTTCAATAGACACTTCAAGGAAGTGCTAAATATCGACATTATAAAGGACAAGAAATTTAATGAAGTCCCGGGGGGGGGGGGTTACTCAAAAAGTTTTATACAGGGAGGCTTCGCCCCAAGTTCTAACCCCTTACCCTTTTATATACCATTTTTGACAGAAATTGTACCCCTTTCGTATACCTTTAACTGAAAAAAGGTACCCCTTTCATATACCTAAGAGACATGGCTGGACTTAAAATAGGACGTTTTCTTGTCATTTTTATGTAGTGCTTAATGAATTAAAATAATACAGCCATAAATTGCGTCTGTTCGAAATATTTTAATTAAAGGCCCTTTTAAATAGCCATATGACAGATTTCCATACCCTTTCATATACTTAAACTCGTGAAATCCCTACCCTTTTATATACCTGAAGCCTGAAAAAGGTACCCCTTTCGGGCGGAGCCTCCCCGTATAGGCCATTATAGGGAGTACTCCCCCCTCCCCCCCCCCCCTGGGAATGAAGGTAACTGAGTTTTTGAAGTTTAATCAAATTTAAAAGCGAACTTTGTTGTGTACTTTACCTACTGTCAAAACCCTATTAAATTCATTTTGTGCATTTGGAGCTCTGGAAATATTTTGAATGAATAATAAAACAATTATTGAATTCGGCTTTCATATCTTAATATCATACCCTGCCTTATCCAATAATTGTTAATTAATGCAAGAACGCAGACATACGACTGACATAATAGTCTTGAAAAGAAATTTTTATTGCTTAGTTATGTCTGATACATTGAGCTCAGAGTGACATTTTTGTGATTCTGAAAAACATAAAAAAAAAACAAAGAAATAGGTCAAATAGGACAATAAAATATATTTATCACATATACTTAAAATGAAAGAAAATATGAAGCCAATTGTTGTTCCCCTTTGTGAGTTAAAATTTGTTTTACTTGCAGTGTTTTGTTTTAATGATAAGAAAAATAAACGTTAAGAGCGCGGATCATGCACGGGTTGGATTTGTTGTTCATTGTTTTAGCCATGACAGGCACCTGCGGGTTCGTAATGAAAGAATTGCACAGTTAGTTTTTTTTTGCGGATTAAAAACAGAGAAAAAATGAATGCAATAGTTGTGTACTGTCTGTTGTACCTTGTAGTGAAAATAATTACTATGTTCTCTCTAAGGTACAACAGCTAGCACGCAATTTTCCTATGACTGTGATAAATTTTTGGAAATTATTACATGCACCCGCTTCACCGATACTCGCTCTTTTCTTGCCATTTTTTTTTTTTTTGGGGGGGGGGAGGGGGTCCATAGTCCGTTTCCTTTCCAGTCCATTTTCAATAGAGCCCTTTCTTACGTTTGCTAAGCCTTGTGATTGGTTAATAAAACTCGTGCAAGCTGCTCTTGCCAATCAGAGGCAGGGTATTGTCTTCTCAGCCAATCAAGTGCGAAGCGAAACCAGTTGTAAGTTAGCTCACGTGAAACTTCCCGCTTCCCATGGCTTGGACAACGTGCTTTAACCAATCAGAGCGAAGCGTTATCTACAACGTCAATCAACTGCAAACCAGAAGTAGTTTTGTTTGGCTTTAGGGGAAGTTTGTTTAGTTCTGATTCATTTATTACATTTTGTCTCAGTCTAATGCTGGAGAATAACTGAGGAACACGGCATTAAGGACAGAAGGGAGGAAACGAAAGAGAAACGCTGTTTGATAGCAGTTTTCAGGTTACCCCATCAATCCTTTAGACGCCCAGTGGCGCATAGGGCATCAACAAGTCGCCTCCATTCTTGTCGGTCCTTTGCACTGAGCCGCGAAGCTTGCCCCCAGGTCAGATTTAGGGCCTGAAAGTCTGCTTCTGCAGTTCTTCTCCAGGTGGATTTTGGACGGCCTCTTTTTCTTTTACCCTCTGGTGTCCATCTGAGAGCAACTTTAGAAATGCTGGTAGATTCTCTACGGAGCACATGACCAACCCAACTCCATCGTTTCCGTGTGAGAACAATAGTCATGTCCTCCTGTTCTGTCAATATAAAGAGCTCGTTGTTGGAGATCTTTTGTGGCTAAAAGATATGCAAGATTTTTCGGAGACAAGATGTGTGAAAGCTTTGCAGCTTTTTCAAGTCGTGCACAGTCATTCTCCAACATTCAGATCCGTAGAGTAGTACAGAGAGTACACAAGCTTGGTAGATCTTAATCTTCGTTCTTCTGCTGTAGTTTTTGCTCCTCCACACGGGTCGCAATTTTGCAAAGGTCCCTCTAGCTTTACCAATCCTCTGTCGGATGTCCTTGTCCCCCCTCCCCCCCCCCCCCCCCATCACTGCAGACTGTACTACCCAAATAGGTGAATTGTTGGGTCGCTTCAAGGTCTAGTTGTCCCACTTTGATGGACAATGGTGCTGAGATGTTGACAGGCTATACTTTTGTCTTCTGAGGGCTGATCTTAAGCCCTACCTGCCGAGAGAATCTGTTAAGCCGCTCAGTTTTCTCCTGCATGTCACTGAATGAATGGGACAGCAAAGCAATGTCATCGGCATAATCCAGGTCCTCCAGGACAGTTGATAGCGTCCAGCGTATTCCTCTCCTTCTGTCTTCCAGTAGCTCGAGACAGCACCCAATCGATGACAATGTTAAACAGTAGCGCTGACATAACGCATCCCTGTCGAACACCCGATTTGACATGGAAGCTCAGGTCAGAGCCTCCAACCGAGCAACAAAAGTCAGTGTAGAATTGCTTTATCACTCGGACAATGTGTGCAGGTATGCCATACGCCCTGAGGATACTCCATAAACTGTCCCTGTGCACGCTATCGAAGGCCTTCTGAAAATCGATAAAATTGATGTACAGTCCCCTCTGCCATTTATGACACTGTTCAATGATGTTTCTCAAGGAGAAGATTTGTTCTGCGCAGCCTCGGCCTTTTCTAAAACCGGCTTGTTCCTGTCGCAGCACTTCATTGACCGCCAAAGAAAGACGATTCGCAATAACCTTACAAAAGATCTTACTTGGTAAGGATAAAATAGTGATACCCCGCCAATTATTACAGTCAGACAGTGTGCCTTTCTTAGGAATTGGTATGATGACTCCTTTGCTCCAGTCACTTGGTTTCCCCTCACCATTCCACACCTTAGCAAAGAGTGGGAGTAATATCTCTGCTGCAAGCTCTGGATGACATTTAAAGAGCTCAGCATTAAGCTGGTCCTGCCCAGGTGCTTTACCATTCTTGAGATCTTTAATGGCTTCCACAATCTCTTCTTTAGTGGGTGGTTCAATGCTGATGTCAAGGTCTTCCTCAGCATCCTGAGCAGCAGCTGGCTCCTCTGGGACCTCCTTGTTAAGTACCTCCTGAAAGTGTTCTGCCCATCGCTCCTCCTGTTCCTTCTCAGTTGTTAGTAATGCCCCTTGCTTGCTGCAGATAGGTGCTTTCCCTCTCCGTTAACCTCCACATATTTGCTTGGTGATTCTGTAAACTGTGCCTTGCTCCTGTTTCTGGACAGCAGCCTTTGCTTCTGTTGCGAGGTCCTCAACAAATCTTCTTTTGTCTGCTCTAGCTGATCGCTTCACTTTGGCATTGAGTTTACTGTACTGAGCTTGTAGTAGTTTCTCTTTTAGGCGAGTAGACCTGGCCCCCAGGTTACCCCATTAGCATATATATAAAACAATTTTTGGTTGGCAAACAAACCTGAGAATGACACGAGCGGTTTTATTAATTATTGTTTTGTCATTAATTGACATACAAATGGTGATGTTGTAATTTTTTTTTTATCCTATTTCAATTTTATTCCATTCTGTTGTGCCTATGAGAAGACCTAAGCAGCTTTGTCTTTTCTTTAATAAGCAGTGCAAATTATTTCTCGGCACTGAAACACCCGAAAGCTAAGTAACTTTAACAATGCACTACTGCTCAAAACAAACACTCCTAACAACACTTACCAATAGAGCGCTGTCGGACCTGTCGGTGTTTTGAGTAGCATCATGCAGGTGTATTATTGATCGGCATACTAAGCGACTTTTAAAGACATTTCTGTTTTGTTTTGAGTCTTTCAAAATAGTGAATGAGCGACTACTCAGTATATTTTTGTTCAAGAATTAAGCTAACGAACTTCATTCAGCGGTATATTCTCACCGATATCTCTTTTACTACGTCTGAAATGTGTAATTTCAAAACAGTTTGTTAGTGGCTTGCTTTTTTTTAATACTGGCTTGTTTAATAACCATGACACTCACGCCGGTGACATTTACTTCTCAATATTAATCTAATCAGTCATACGTTTTGTGAACTTATTAGAAAGAGTCTACTGGTGTTTGTTTTTTTTTGCTGATTCAAAACCCACGCTGAGCACGTCGAGCAGTTTATTAAGTCTTTTTCAGTGACAGTTATTGACACTCTAATGGTCTTAAACAAGTCATATTTTTTCTCGTTTAATTTTGTTTTGTCTTTATTTCAATACAAAAGTGGATTTCCACTGACGCGTAATTTTTTTACGTGCGTTTACGTGCGTGAAAAATTTTAAAGACAATGCACGACTTGGGTACACGTTTACGCAAGTCGTTCATACATTATTGGTGGATTTCCACTGACGCGTAATTTTTTACGTGCGTAAAAAAATTAGAGACAATGTATGAACGGCTTGCGTACACGTTTACGCAGGCCATTCATACATTGCCTCTAATCGGAAGTATTTTTTCACGCACGTAAAAATTTACGCGTCAGTGGAAATCCACCATATCTCTCAAACTGTTTTTCGCACGCAAGACACGTAAACGCACGTAAAAAAAACCGGATTACGCGTCAGTGGAAATCCAGTATAAGACCTAAGCGCTGTCGTCTTTTTCAACAACGAGCAAAACGTTTTCACAGCTAATTTTAAACACCCAGTAGAAAGAGTGACTACTGGGATGTTGATGCCTTCACCTTGGACCATCACATAGAAGACAGGAAAATGTTTATGCAAGAGGCACCGTTTGTTGTTGTAGCCCTAAGAAAGTGGCAAAATTTATTCGGCAAGACAAACGCTGAGTGCACTAAAGAAGGTTGAATCGCTATAACGGAGATGCCATCTTGTGAAGTGTTCGCGCAGCACTTTAACTTTGCATTTTCTGAAGTTGACACTGACTTCTATTCGACTTTCATCGCCAACTGCGTCTTTAACAATTTTCTATCTTATACCGCCATCACGTTGAACGTTTTAACAATCCACGCAATAAGAAAAACGTTTTCGTTACCAATGCCGTTAAGAACATTGCTTCTCAGTCTTTCTGTTTCTGATGTTGGGGTTGGTTTAGTGGGCCAACCATTATAAACCTCACTTCTAGTCGATACAACGGGATACAACGAAACATTACTGACTGTAACACGTCTAAGGCTTTTGACATCCTTGGGGTCTTGTTTTCTGTAGCTTCGTTCTTTACTATTGTGACGATAAGTGTAGACAGGTTCTTAGGTTGATATCTTCATCTCAGATATCAGGAACTTGTGACTCACAAACGTGTTATTGCTGTGGTGATCTCAATATGGGTGATAAGTCCGTTTTTGTCTTTTCATGGCGTTGTGGATACCGCCTGATACTCGCACGCTATCTGTCTGCATCGGTGATGTTATTGGTCTCGTTCTTACAACACTGGTTTACATCAGGATTTATTTAGCGGTGCGACGCCACAAGAATCAGATTCAGGCCCTGCAAGTACAACAAGTAGCACAGACTGACGAGATGGCAGATTTTGCCATCGTTAAATTTGGTGTTTTTTTTTTTTGTTATTTGCCAATCTTTATCTGTTTTGCCGCCCGCCAAATCTACGGTTTGAGTATTGCTTTGCAGAAAATTTCGCTTTTTTCAGTGAATTTCGTTTTTCTTAATTCAACTTTAAACCCTGTAATTTACTGTTTGGAAGATGAGACACATTCGACACGCTATCACGCATCACACTAATCACAGGGCCGGCCATGCTATGTCAGGATTCCGGCTCCACATTCAGTGTTGTCGTTGCTGATAAAAACCTTCTGTGAGCAGTCTGAACATGAGCTGCATGAGGACAAAAGACGGCGAATCATTTCTACGCAAATACCGTATTTTCGGCGGAAAGAATCACGCGAGCAGTTTTTATTAATTTTTATTGACAGTTTTTGAGGTGCTGATGGACTAATTACTAGTCTTATTCTATTGCCTGTCAATATTTCCATTCTCTTATTTTTGAAAAGACCTAAGCAGTTTTGCCTTTTTTATAAACACTCGTAAATTTCCTGGCAAACACCCTTATAGACATGACAGCCGGCAAAGCTCCCAGCCACACAGCAGTGGATCTTGCTACACGGCACAGAATGACTCGTAGCCTTTCAGGTGCCACACAAAAAAGCGCAAAAAAAATTTTTTTTTGGCCATGACAAAATAAAATGAACACATGATTTTTCATAAACACTTTCTACTTATTAAGCATTAGCTAACATCTCAAGGAAGTATTTTATAACGCATATCTCATATTAACAATGTCTGAAATGTCAAAAATCACCGCTAAAGCCTGTTTTTACTGCAACGCAAGCACAAGCGCATCGCGCGAAAAAAATGACCCTGTCTTTGCGCCGCAAAGCAAGCTTGCAATGCGCTTTGCTTTTCTTGCGTCGTACTTTTTCAGGTGGAATAAGAGCTTTATCTTGCACTTTTTCGTCGCTTGAGGCTATCTACAGCAAACCCACAAATGACCGACGCTTGAAAAAGTGAATTCACTACCGTATTAGGAAATCAGAGTTTAGTTTTTTTTGTGGCGCAGGAAAGGTGTTTCTGGAGAAAATAATTCAGCCCCAGAGTGAGCCTCAAATCGACGATCGCTAATTTCTTCAACAGTCTCAACTGCCATATGTTCAACAGCGTAAGCTCTTTACTCTACTTTTTTTGTCCAACATTACCTGAAAGGATTGGCTTAACAATATAAGTAGTTTTCACAGCTCTTTTTGGTCTACACAAGAAGGTAAGGTAAAGGGTTTGTGTTGGTGTGTTGGGCCTTTTTTGGTTTTTTTTTTCATTTCACAGGTTTAGCCGTCCGACGCCACAGCAGCAGGCCCTCAGTACAACAAGAAGCCCTGGAGAAATGGCAAATTTTGCTAGCCTCGTTAAATTTGCGGTCGGTATTTTCCACGTATATCTCGTGTTTTTGGCTTGTTATTTGCCATACTTTATCAGCTTAGCCTCCCTTAAAATACTAGGCCCGAGTATCGCTTTGAAGAGATTTTTTATTTTCTCCTTTACGCCTGTATTTCTTAATTCATCTTTGAACCCTGTAATTTACTGTTGGAAGATGAGACACATTCGACACGCTAACATGGACATACTGCGGAACATGTCTTGGTTCAGAAATCGCGCATCACATTAATCGCAGGACCGGCCATGCTATGCCAGGATTCCTCACATTCGGAGTTGCTTTTGCTCACAAACGATTTCTCTATGTAATATGGATCGGGAGTAGTCTGACCTCGGACAGCAGCATGTCAAGTAAGAGCGTACTAAAACTGAGTAATATAATACTGAAAAATATATATACTAGGAAAGGATTTATGTAGCTTAGCTTAATTTCTAAAACATTGAGTCCAGTAACATTTTTGTGATTCCGAAGAAAAATAAAAATAAATAACGAATTAAGTTATCCCATATATACACAATCCGCACACCAGTTTTGATCCCTTTATTACAACGCTCGAGATAACCCGAGGCCGGAAACATGGCACAACTCTCGAAAACAACGAAAACTGAGGAAGAACAAAAATTGTCATGAAATGTTTTCTATTTTAACTTTTTTATATCCGAACCCATTTCATTCAATGGGGTCCATCGTGTCCATCATCTTTTCATCATTTATCCATTCGCATGGTGGCTTTATCTAAAGTCTTATTTTACTTCTCTTTTATTTTATCAAGCGAATATTAACGTTAAAAGCCGACGTTTCGGCGTCATCGTGACACCATTCTCAAGGCAAAGTGAATAAATAATGCGATATCAGTTATATTGTATTTTGTCATTTACTGACATGCTGATTGTCTAAAGTCTCACTCTGTTATTTTTGTAATACTTTCGGTGTGTTTAAGAACCCTGAGACGGTATCATGGAGAAATCATTTTGTGAACTGTTGCTGCAGTACTACCCCAGAATATCAGAATACGAAGATTAGTCTTATTTTATTAACCGGGCGGGGCCTGGACCCGGTTCATAATCTGCCCGGGGTTTAGTTTTCGTTTTTTTGTCGGTAAATCGTTCGAGATGCAGGTCACGGTCACGCAAATTTTGATGTGTATGGCGATCGCTCGTTTAAAATTTTACAAACACTTTGCTCTCTGTTTAGTGTGAAGTGTATGTTTGTGACATTCGAGCGTTTGACTGTCACATTGCAAAACCGAAAATGTTTTGAAATGTCCACGCTATTTTTAAATGAAACCATTACGGTGACCAGCAGGCGACTCCTTGGTCACGCAATTTTGATTTTACCAGCGATCACTCGCCTGTAGCTATACAAAAATCATTCATCCGGTTTTTAAAATTTTTCTCTGCGCTCTTTTTTGTGATATTTGTTATTCAAGCGTTTTGCTCGAAGCGAGTACAAGCCGTACAGGACGGGCCGTTTGACATGTCCAAGCTGCACGCTAAATAAAGAACCATACTAAGATGTCAAAACCTTGGCAAGCGGTGGCAATTTGATGTCGTGAGCGTTTTGTTGAGCTCGCGTTGAGTTGCCGAGCTTTATATAATCTGCAGAAGTGTATTACATCCCGGACTGACCGTGGAAAGAAACGTGTAGGTAGCGTTTACGTGTATTTCTTACTGTCAGGGTAAAATGATTCTGCGAGCCATTTGCCTTCGTCCGGAAAAGGCATAATGGTCAGCGACGACAAGAGGGAAGAGCGAGAAGAGAACGAAGGAGCGTTTGTCTTTCCAGTCTCAGAAAGCAGTTTTTTTCTCTGGTCTTGTGTTGCTCTAAATTTATTTCCATTGGAGCGGGGTATCGAGAAAAAGTTACATCGAGAAAACGATCCCGAAAAAGTGACCCCCACGGGAAACAGGGAAAAGGTGATGCACGCCACAACACGCTTCCACTCTAAAACAATAGATTCGATTTTGCACGCTTAAGCGTGTTCTGACTTCCAAGTAAAGCCTTTGTTTTACAGGACACACTAAACACAATAAAGCGTGCGAGCGAACAAAAAAGCGTGCAGCACACTAGGGGCCGCCCGCACGCCAGTGTGTTGCAGGCGGCCACAGCACTTAAAAGAAAGATCGTTTTTCTACCTACCACCTCGCGAAGAAAGAGGAACATGTTGAAAGGTTCGAATCACTGAGAACACCAAGAGCGCACAAGTGCAAGCCACAGAAGGCCCAGTCTAGCCGCTATTTATAGCAGCGACGCCATGCGCGGCGAGGAGCGGCGGAGGAAATAAAATTTTAGAGAATCAAAAGACCTGAGCCAGTATCCACAGCGCGCGCTGAAGGAAGCCCGCGCAGTGGCTGACGCGTTTCCTGCGTTTAGCGTGAAAAAAGAGACGAGAATATTTACGCAATCTTCTTTAGTACGTAATAGCTGCCATCTTTTGCTAAGAGTCGTTTTGACCAGTTCGCTAACGTCATAAGTTTAATGTCAACTGCAGTTTTTGACCACAGCTTATCACACTTTTAATAAAGGGAGTAAAACTGAATATCGTAGCCGAAAGAGTCACTAAGAAAAATAATGATCTTTCTTTTTTCTTCCAGACAAAGTTTAATAAGTTAAAGGAATTTTTTTACGCCATTTTATATTATTGATCATAAACTGACGGTTATTTTTGGAAACGGCCGGGAAAGGTAGACAATAGCTTTTTTTCTTTTTTTTCTTCTTGACTTTTTTCAGTCATACTAGCTTTCTCAGTGTTAGCGTTTAAATCGCACGCTAGCGTGATTTGAGTCGCACTGCGTGACTCGCACGCGCGTGCCCCGCGTAGAGCCATCGCGCGAGCTATTTGTAGTGATAATTGATACTTCAAAGACACGTAATTTGTTAGGTTTTAGCTCTACACTTGTCACTGTTTCCGTGGAGGGTAAAGAAAAAAATGAGACAGGTCCACTTCCTGAGCGCTATATTCTCAAACGAAGGAGCGCTAGTGTGCACATCGAAGTAGCCGTTCAAAAAGAAAATATCGCCTATTATTTCCCGGTTTTTTTCAGCAAGTTCGGGCTGCGCGCGGAAAAGCCGACACCCAAGAAAAGTCGCAAAAAATACCGGAATTTGCGCTCTTTCCTCACTAAAAAATAAAAATAATTACAATCTATTTTAGCGAAGTCCCCAGACGCACCTTTGGGAATAGTAGATAATACACCGCAGAAAAGAAAAGTCATTATAATCAATTTATTTATGGAAGGAACTCAGTCACTACACTACACTACTCCTCGAAGCCCAACAGAGGGCACGCACGATTTCCACTTACAACTATCAGGAACTATTCAGAACCAACAAAGCAGTCCGAACACCCTACTCCACCATGTCCCTACTCTAGCCCCACTATAAAGCCTACATCTCTAGCTGAAACCTGAGTGTTTGACCTAAGTTTAGTGGGTGATTTGAAACCTTTTAGGACAATAAAATAAAGCAACCCTGTAGGACACACCCCCTATAAGATAGTGTGTGTATTGATACCTAACCCTGCGGTGAGCCGGAAAAGGTAAGGATACAACTAAAATATAAAATAAGAAAAATGAGAAGAACACCTCCTACTACCGTTTTTCGATTAAACGCCCAACCTCGAATAGCGCCCACCTCAAATAGCGCCCACCCTGTAGTGAAAAAGTTTAAGCGCCCAGCCTCGAATAAGCGCCCACCCCAACCCCCTTAGGGCACAAGAGAATTAATAAGAGCGACCGATTTTTTTTTTCTAAAACTAAATAACTGCGCCCAGCCCGGCGCCGTGCGCCCGGTCGCCAGCCGCGCTACAGTCAGTCAGGCAGACAAGAAAAGGCGAAAAAATAACAAGAAGACAATCAGCTGATGTCGAAAAAGGGAGGAAAAGGAAGCGCGGCTGTTTTCCCCAGACAAAAAGTTTTAAAAAATGTAGCAAGGAAAAAAGATACTAAGTTGCTCAAGCATGAAAAAAGTCAGCCAATACTATGAACTAACTCAGCTGGCGATAACAATAAAAATCAATGATTTCCATATATTTTTTTATTAATTTTTTTTTCACTTAGCCCACATGTAATCAAAAAAATTGTTTTTTTAGAGAAAAGAAAATATCGAGTGGACTGACCACGAATCCAAACACTACCTGGATGAACTACCCTAAAGTTACGACAAAGATATTAATGATGGTAGAATGGATTAATTGATAGGCACAAATTGAAAAGAAAAACTTTTGAACCAGCCAGTGAGACAAGCCGCACATTTGTGCCTCGTGTAAACCAAGCTAGTGACCACCCACATAAAGGTCATAGCCACAAGTAACGCATCTTGTGTATGACTTGTATGTCCGTCCAAAGACTCTATAGTGGAATATAGAATGGCCCTGTCAAAAAGGGTGCCCTTTTTAGGCGGGAGGTCTCAACAAGGTGGGAAGCACAAGGTGAATAATAGAAAAGGTTGAGAAATGATTTAAATTTAAAATGTCTTTCAAGTTCGACACTTTACGAGTGATCCAGTTAAACATTTGAAGGGAAACCCAAGTGAAAAGTTTAGAAGAGGGAACAGTATCTCTGAAGGCATGTTTACCGCCCGGTTTTAAGCTTCTGTAAGCTTCTTGTTTCTCTTTAATTTTATCTTGTCAGTTATATTATATTTTGTCATTTATTGACATGCTGATTGTCTAAAGTCTTATAGCATATATATGTATATGCATACATATGGCAATACCCGAAAATTTTTAAGCTTTTTAAATAGACTGTTGTCAGGTTACACAATTTAGCCCGGGCCAAACGAGGATTACAGTTGATGAGAGGTTGACGGCTCTCATGAGAGTTTGGTCAACTCCCATCGACTATCATCAACTCAAGCCAAACGAGAGAAAACTCTCATCGACTCTGATGAAAAGTTTGAGCACGTTCAAAGTCGATGGGAACGCATTAGAGTTGATGAGAGTGCATAAGAGTCTCAGGCCAAACGAGAGCATGAGTCTTTAAGCTCTCATTCTCGTTTGGCTCGGGCTTTACAATAGAAAACAGAGGTTCCTCGTTTCTAAGCAACGTACACTTGACGAACGCACGTCTATGCTCAGCCAAATTTGGCGCGAAAAGATTACAGTTCACGATAACTGTTATTACAATTTACGACAGCTATAACAGTTTACGACGTTATTACAATTCACGACAGTACACACGTCGAGCAGTTTATTAAGTCTTTTTATGACAGTTAGTGACACTCTGATGGACTGTTACAAGTGTTATTTTTTCTCGTTTGATTTTCTTTTGTCTTTATTTTAATAAAAAGGTGGATTTCCACTGACGCGTAATTTTTTACGTGTGTTTACGTGCGTGAAAAATTTAGAGACAATGTATGAACGACTTCCGTAAACGTTTACGCAAGTCGTTCATACATTGTCTCTAAAATTTTTCACGCACGTAAACGCACGTAAAAAATTACGCGTCAGTGGAAATCCAGCATAAGACCTAAGCGCTGTCGTCTTTTTCACCAACGAGCAAAACGTTTTCATAGCAAACACCCAGTAGAAAGAGTGACTACTGGGATATTGATGCCTTCACCTTGGACCATCAAGAAGAAGAAAGGAAAACTTTTATGCAAGTGGCACCTGTTGTAGCCCTAAGAAAGCGGCAAAATTTCTTCGGCAAGACAAACGCTGAGTGCACTAAAGAAGGTTGAATCGCTATAACGGAGATGACATCTTGTGAAGTGTTCGCGCAGCACTTTTTTGCATCTTCCGAAGTTGACACTGACTTCGATTCGACTTTCATCGCCAACTGCGTCTTTAACAATTTTCTATCTTATACCGCCATCACGTTGAACGTTTTAACAATCCACGCAATAAGAAAAACGTCTTCGTTACCAATGCCGTTAAGAACATTGCTTTTCAGTCTTGCTGTTTCTGATGTCGGGGTTGGTTTAGTGGGCCAACCACTATACACCTCACTTCTAGTCGACGGGATACAACGAAACATTACTGACTGTAACACGTATAAGGCTTTTGACATCCTTGTGGTCTTGTTTTCTGTAGCTTCGTTCTTTACTGTTGTGACGATAAGTGTAGACAGGTTCTTAGCTATTCATCTTCATCTCAGATATCAGGAACTTGTGACTCACAAGCGTGTTGTTGCTGTGGTGATCTCAATATGGGTGATAAGTCCGTTTTTGTCTTTGATGGCGTTGTGGATACCGCCTGATACTCGCACGCTATTTGTCTGCATCGGTGATGTTGTTGGTCTCGTTCTTACAACAGTGGTTTACATCAGGATTTATTTAGCCGTAAAACGCCACAAGAATCAGATTCAGGCCCTGCAAGTACAACAAGTAGCACAGACTGACGAAATGGCAAATTTCGCAAGCCTCGTTAAATCTGCAGTCGGGACATTTTACGTATATCTCGTGTTTTTAGTTTGTTATCTGCCAATCTTTATCTGTTTTGCCGCCCGCCAAATTAACGGTCCGAGTATCGCTTTGCAAAGACTTTTGCTTTTTTCAGTGACCCTCGTTTTTCTTAATTCAACTTTGAACCCTGTAATTTACTGTTGGAAGATGAGACACATTCGACACGCTATCATGGACACACTGTGGAACATATCTTTGATCAGAAATCGCGCATCACACTAATTACAGGACCGGCCATGTTCACCTACGGAGTTGCTGTTGCTAATTAACAATTTCCATACTGATAACAAGGACCGCGAACATGTCTAAGCTCGGGCTGAAGGGAAAATAAGAGAGTATTTAAACTGAGTAATATAATACTGAAGAAACATAAATACCGCGAGAAGGAATTTATATAGTTTAGCTTGATTTCTAGTTCACTGAGTGCACCGAGTAGCATTTTTGACGGATTCCGAACTGAGAAAAAACCAGACCTTAGAAATAAATGTTTCTCATATACAAGAAGCACAAGAATATGTAGATTTAACTTTTTGTTAGTGTTTTTGTCTCTTCAATAATAAAAAAAGTGGAAGTTGAGAGCGCGGAACGTACACGCGTTGGATTTGTTGTTCACTGTTTAGCCATGACAGCGTAAGAGACGATTAATTCGAACAGTTTCTCTCGTCAGGGATCTCAAAAGGGATTAAAAAGCAGTTATTTTCCCTTTCGTTTGCCTACTCCAAGTTTACCAAACCCTAACCACCAGCAATGTATTTACACACCAGTTTAGATCCGGCTTATTACAACTGTTCCAGAATACCCAAAGCCGGAGTCATAGCACTTATAACTTTCGGAAACAACGAAAACTGAGGAGGAGCTACATCGGGGAAACCATCTTTGACAGATGTTTTCGGGCTTTGCCATCGATTAACTTTTTAAAACGCTTTGTAAATAAAGGGTTCCGGTACTATTTTGTTTGTCACTTTAAGAACGGAAATTGTCATGAAATGCTTCCTATGTCAACGATTTTATCTGCGAACCAATTTCAATCAATTACGTCCATCATCGTTTCATCACTTATCCATTCTCATGAAGGCTATTTTATTTTTATTAAGTATTATTCTGTCAGTTATATTATATTGTTTCAGTTATTGACATGCTGACTGTGTAAAGTCTACTCTACAAATTTTGTGATACTCTCGGTGAGTTAAAGAACTTTGAGACAACATCATGAAGAAATCATTTTGTGAACTGTTGCTGCAGACTACCCCAGAATGTCAGAATATGAAGATCTCCACTCGACATTCATCGCAAATTGTGTCGTCAACAATTTTCTATGCTATACCGCCATCATGTTAAACATTGTAACAATTCACGCCGTAAGAAAAACTTCGTCGTTGCCAAAGACTTTAAAAACATTGCTCCTAAGTCTTGCTGTTTCTGATGTTGGTGTTGGTTTATTCGTTCAGCCATTTTACATCTCACTTCTGATCAAATGGTCACAACAAAGCTTTCCCAGCTGTACCACCTATAAGGTTTTCCTTAACCTTGCGTTTTTGCTTGGTGCGGCTTCGTTCTTTGGTGTTGTGGCTGTAAGTCTAGACAGGTTCTTAGCTATTCATCTTCATCTCAGATATCAAGAACTTGTGACTCACAAGCGTGTTGTTTCTGTGGTGATCTCAATATGGGTGTTAAGTGTATTTATTGTTTCTATGCCATTGTGGTCTCCGCCCAATGTTCTCGCCGTGTTTTTATGCATCATAATAGTTTTTGGTCTCGTTCTTACAACATTGGTTTACATCAGGATTTATTTCGCCGTACGACACCACAAGAATCAGATTCAGGCCCTGCAAGTACAACAAGTAGCACAGACTAGAGAAATAGATAATTTTGCTAGCCTCTTTAAATTTGGAGTCGGCATATTTTACGTATATCTCGTGTTTTTATTTTGTTCTTTACCAAACTTAATCTGTTTGGTCGCCATTAATATCAATGGCCCGAATATCGTTTTGAAGAGATTTTATCTTTTCTCATCTACGCTTCTGTGTCTAAATTCATCTTTGAACCCTATAATTTACTGTTGGAAGATGAGACACATTCGAAACGCTTTCCTGGACATACTGCGGAACATGTCTTCGCTCAGAAATCGCGCATCACACTAATCACAGGACCGGCCATTGGCGTTGCAAATAAACCCCTTCTGTACTATTTAACAACAATAATTGAAGATATAACAGCACGTGACACGCTTATGGTGGTGGGAGACCTGAATGCCAGAGTGGGGAACAACAACAATGGCAGGGAGCGTGTGATGGGGAAACACGGCGTAGGAAACATCAACGATAATGGAAAGACGTGTAGGTTCTGTGTAGAAAACTATTTGGTTATAGGAAGAGCCCTGTTTCAACATAAAGATATCCACAAGATGACTTGGACCTTAACCCATTGGAGCCGCTAAAAGCGAGATCGACCGTATTCTGATCAATAGAAAGTGGAGGGGCTCCCCAGAGGATGTCAGGGCCCGCAAGGGAGCTGATATCACCAGTGATCACAACCTGCTAGTGGGAGTTGTCTCACTGAAGCTGCGGAAAACACGAAGGGGTAAGATGAAGGGACAACAGATTGACACCAGGAAACTGAGAGACGACCAGACCACCAGACCAGACAAGCTATCAGATGAGAGATGAAAAACCGTTTCCAAACCTTAGGGGAAGAACAGGAGATGAACATCGACTCCTTTAATCAGATCTTTAAGGCGGCAGGAGAAAAGGAGGAATGGATACAAGAACAGACCTGGAATAAGATAGGGAAAAAAAGAGAAACCGAACAGATAATGAATTCCACTCATTTAGAACGGATTCATGAGCGACTGTGTAGAGAATACTCAGAATTGGACTAAGAGGTGAAGAAATGACCAAATCAGACAAGAAAGAGTTTGTAGAGAGACTAGCAGATGAGGCAGAGGAGGCTGACAGAAGACAAGAACTCAAGCCTTTGTATAGAATCAACAAGATGCTAAATAACGGTTTCAGAAGCAGCAACGTCCTGTAAAAGACACGACCGGAAATTTTCTTTTTGAAAGAAGCATTGGCCCTTTTTGGGCGATGGAGAGAACATTTAGAACGTATTCTGAATAGGACAGAACGTGTACAAATGACAGAAATCCCACCAGTAGCAGAGGATGTGGTCATCTGTACAGATCCACCTACCTTGGAAGAGGTGAAGGCAGCCATCAAGGCAATGAAGAGTGGAAAGACAGTAGGAGAAGACACTAGCGTGACAGCAGAAATGCTCAAGGCTGAAGAAACGGAAACACACCGCATTTTGACAGACATATTCAAATAAATATGGGAAAGTGAACAGATTCGTGAAGTGGAAGACGGGCCTCATTGTCAAATTGCCTTAGAAGGGTGACTAGGGAGAATGCAACAACTGAAGAGGCGTCAAACTACTCCCCATTACCAGCAAGTTCTTTAGCAAGATGCCCCACACAAGATTGGCAACTGCGTTAAACGAGCACATCAGACAGGAACAGACAGGTTTTAGCCCAGTATGCTCATGCTCTAAACACACGTCACCCTAAGGCAAATCCTAAAACAGCGTAAAGCACGGAATACCCCTCTGTATGCCAATTTCATTGATCTGAAGAAGGCGTTTGATAGCATTCACCGAGTTTCCCTGTGGAAGATCTTAAGTCACTACCTTCAACGTGACCACCGGCGTGAAACAGGGCTGCACGTCTGAACGTCTAAGTACGCCTCCTGCACGAAGAACTAAACACAAAAGATTCTGGAGAAAAGGAACATCCAGCGAACTCGATTTTACCAGAGTGGCAAGATGTACCATATTCCAAAACAACTAAAACAAAGAATCAAATCCCAAAGGAGCGTGCACCCTCAAACTCAACGCGAGAAGCTACCAAAACCAACAAAAATACCAAAAAACAGCCTTCGGAGCCCCAACCAGAGAGATCTTCAATAACTAACTCCGCTGTCATTATCGGTGACTCAATCATCAAAAATCTACAAGGCTATAAGATGAAGAAAAGAGCCGGCTGTAATGTCTTTATTAGATCGTTTCCTGGTGCTCAGACAGCTGACATTGCTGACTATATAAAACCGACAGTTCGAAACAAACCTAAATCGATCATCATTCACACAGGCACGAACGACATTCAGACCAAATCCCCACAACAGGTTACCGACTACCTCGTCGACATAGCACAAAAGATCAATCACGACCATCCACACATTGAAATAGCCTTTTTCACAAATAATAAACAGATCCGATGACGCAAATCTCAACCCGAAGATTGCTGATGCAAACAAACGCCTGAAAAAGTTCTGCGCTCGGCAACGAGGCTGGGGCTGGATCTCCAATGATAATATTGTTGAAAGCCACCTAAACAGAAGCGGACTTCACCTAAACATATCGGGAACCAAACAGCTGGCCACGAACATGATGAAATATCTTTCTCGCCAAAATTGATCGCCTAGGACTACTACTCCGCTATTAGGTGAGACACCTACTAATAAGTATATTGATAAAGGTGCAAATTCTCCTGCTGAAATTAATTTCAACACAAGTCCTCACCCTCTTCATGAAATTAATAAGATAAAAGGTTTCAAAACAGCTAGCTTGAACATCACAAGTCTCATAAAACATATCGACGAGCTTAAAATGTTAATGGCGAACAGCCCTCTTGACATACTTGCAATTAATGAAACAAGACTTGATAAATCGATCAATGACAATGAAGTAGCCTTACCAGGCTATAGCATAATACGTAAAGATCGCAACCGTCAAGGAGGCGGTGTAGCTATGTATATTAAAGAAAACATCGCTTTTGTCGAGAAGGAAGATCTCCGATGTGTACACCTGAAGACACTAACCATCCAAATCTCAGCTGAATTTACCCAGCCATTTTGTGTTAGCACATGGTACCGACTTCCAGGATCTGACCTCGACCTCTTCGACAAACTTGATGCATTCTTAGCTAAATTAGATAATGTAAATAAGGAGTCCGTGATACTTGGTGATTTTAACTGTAACTTATTAGAGGCTAATGCAAGTTTACATACGAATAAGTTGCTATCACTTTACGATGAATATCAATATAAACAACTAATTAAACAACCAACCCGCATAACTAAAACATCCAAAACTCTGATTGACCATATAATTACTAACTCGCCTCAACATATATACAAGAGCGGTGTGTGCCATATCTCAATTAGCGACCATAGTCTTATTTATACTGTTCGCCGCTTAGTTTCCCCAAGGGGACAACCTAGAATAATAGAAAAAAGAAGCTTTAAAAACTTTGATAAAGCCTCATTCTTAAACGATCTAACTGAAGCGCCCTGGGACACAATCGAATCCTTTTATGATCCAATTAAAAAATGGTCAATCTTTAATAGTATATTCACCAATATTCTTAATCTGCATGCGCCAGTTAAAACCAGATATTTGAGAAATAAAGGGGTGCCGTGGCTTAATTTCGAGCTTAAAAAGCTTATGTTTCATAGGGATGCCTTAAAGAAACGAGCCGTTAAATATAACTCCCAAGCGAACTGGAACGCTTATCGCAAAACCAAAAACGAACTAAACAGGAAAAGGAAGGAAACTAAACGTGATTACTTCATAAATAAGATAAATGAAAGTTGCAATGATATAAAAAACACCTGAAAAGTCTTAAATGCAGCTATGAGTAAATCATCGAAAGTAATCCGAATTAATAAACTGAAGGCGAATGAAGATGACATTACTGACCCTAAAGAAATTGCAAATCTGCTCAATAAGTATTTTGTAAACATTGGACCATCTCTAGCAGAAAATCTACCTATTCCTAACCATGATTCCGTAGAACTCCAAACAGAAAGATCACAATCCTTTAAATTTGAGCAAATCAATTGCAATATAGTTGAAGAAACCATCAGAAAACTCTCAGCAAACAAAGCTACTGGTCTGGACAAGCTCCCGGCATCGATTTTCAAACTTGCCTGTAATGTTATTTCCACGCCACTCTCCCACATCTTTAATGCATCAATTTCAAGTGGCATCTTCCCTGATGATTGGAAGGTTGCTAAAGTACTTCCCAAGTATAAGTCTAAAGATAGATGTGATCCAAGTAACTACAGACCAATCTCCATCGTACCGATAGTCTCAAAAATTATCGAAAAAATAATTTTCTCCCAAATTTATAAATATCTAGAAGAAAATAATATTCTCTCAGATCACCAGTCAGGGTTCAGACCATTAAACTCAACACTAACAGCCTTGCTTAAAGATACCATTGTTTGGTTAAAAAATATGGATGAAGGTAAAATTAATGTTGCTGTTTTCCTGGACCTAAAAAAGGCCTTTGACACAGTTGATCATGATATTTTAATTAAAAAATGCAAAGTTATGGCATAATAGCAAACGAATTAAAATGGTTTAGATCGTACCTAACTAATAGAACGCAATATTGTTATACTAATGGAAACATATCCAACGGTGAAAATATAAAATGTGGAGTCCCTCAAGGCTCTATACTGGGTCCTCTACTATTATTACTATACATAATTTATTTGCCTGGTTACTTAACTTATTCCATTCCAAGTATGTATGCTGATGATACCAGTATAACATCAAGTGGCATCGATACCCATTCTATAGAACTCAAATTGAATGAAGACCTAAAACAGCTAGAAAATTGGCTTGATGCAAATCGCCTCAGTATTAAGTATTAATGTGGTTAAAACTGAATATATGATAATTGGCTCTAGAAAAAGGCTAAATCACGCAAATTTAGACCTTAACCTAAAGATTGGAGATACCAATCTAAAACGAGTTGAAAAAACAGTGTCACTGGGTGTCACCCTAGATGAAAACCTTACTTGGATGTTTCTAATATTAGTAAAAAAGTTAGCAAGGGCTTAGGTGTCTTAAGGCGAACCCGTGAAATACTCCCTAATGATTCTTTAAATCAAATCTATAAATCAATTATACAACCTCGCTTTGATTACTGCTCGCCTGTTTGGCACACATGTGATAAAGGGTTACGGACAAAATTACAAAGACTACAAAATCGTGCAGCCAGAATTATCACTAGGTCTGGCTATGAAGTCAGATCTGCTGATCTAAGAAAGGACCTAGGATGGCAGCCACTAGAAGATCGCTGGTACCAACAAAAAGTAACAACTATGTATAAAATTGTCAATAATCTAGCCCCACACTCGTTGGCACGAAACTTCACTCCAGTTAGAGATACTCATCACTATGAAACTAGAGGCTGCCATATAAACCTATGTGTTCCAAAACCCAACACTGAGTTTCTTAAAAGGAGCCTCGCCTATAACGGAGTAGTAGCATGGAATGCACTTCCTGTGGAAGTCAAAGAATCGAAAGACCTTAATAGTTTTAAAAGAATTGTTAAATATTAATATATATATATATATATATATAACCAAATATGTTCTCACTCTACAGTGCCAGGACAGAGCGGTGACTCAAGAGGGACCGAGGCGCGCACGCGGCAGAAGCGGGTCCGCCGGAGCGCGGCGGAGGGGGCCAAAGAGGGAACGGAGGGGGGGGGGGGACAGCCAGGGAGGGGCGGGAGAGGGCGGCGGGGCGGGCCCGGGGGGGGGGCGCGGAGAGCGGGGGCAGGCGATTTATATATATATATATATATATATATATATATCACATATTTAATCTCATTATTTATTTATTAATTCAATTTTTGTAATTATATTAGAGCACGGATCTCTGGAAGACCATCAATTGATGAATGTGATTCCGTGGATAAATGAAGTTTTCTTACTCTTACTCTTGCATCCTTTCACCGTTTCTGTTTATCCTTGAGATCGACTATATAATAAAGCAAGTGACAAGCAACGGAAGGAGAGGGATAAGATGGACGCTTATTAGTATCTTGGAACGCTAACTAGTATCTTGGAAGACCTTGATTACACAGATGACATTGTGCTGCTCTCCTATCGATACCAGATGACATTGTGCTGCTCTCCTATCGATACCAGGACGTGCAAGCAAAGAGCAACATCCTGGTAACCTCAGCAGGGAGCGTTGGCCTCGAGATCAGTACCAGGAAGACCAGACATTTGAGGATGAACAGCAGAACCAGCGAAGCCATCATGCTGAACTGGAAAGCGGCCAAAGAGGTTGAACACTTTACCTACCTGCAATCATTGACAAAAGTGTTGACACATGATCAATTTAGGTCCTATTTTATTGTTATTTGGACCAATTTCATCCTTTTGCCCCACTTTTCCAACCCCCTTCCCCCTATCAATGTTGTAGTTTGTTTCTAGGAGCCCTTTGCTACCATTTTATAACATTGGATGGGGGGAGGGGGGTTATTTTTGCAGACAGTCATGAAATTTAAAAACTAGTGGTAAATTTATCATAAAACCAGCAGAGCGAAGTCAATGTGTCAACTACTTTTGTCAAAGATTGTGGGTTCAAAGGTCAACCAGGGGAGATGGAAAGGAAGACACCCTAGCTCGGATTTCAAAGGCACGTCAGGCTTTTGCCTCTCTTCGGAGCATTTGGAGATCCAGAAACATCAGCTAGAAAACCAAGACCCGTTTCTTCAAGAGCAATGTTTTAAGTACTCTATTGTATGGTGCAGATTCCTGGAAGATGACCAAGACCATTAGCCACAAGCTAGAAGTCTTCCAGAACAGGTGTCTGCGAAGGATTCTCTGCATATTTTGAGAGTACACTTTCTCAAACTACGAGCTGTGCATAATAGCAATAACAAGAACAGAATCCATCACACAACTAGTGCAGTGAAGAAGATGGAGATGGATCGGTGATGTGCTTCGCATGTCGCCTACAGCCCTACCAAGAGTCGCCCTCAGATGGACCCCTGATGGCCGCAGAAAGAGAGGTCGCCCGAACGAAACCTGGAGGAGGAATGTGCACCCATCCACGAAAAGGACTAAGTATTTAAGTATTTAATTGATTGGCATACTAAGCGACTTTTAAGACATTTTTGTTTTGTTTTGAGTCTTTCAAAATATTGAATGAACGACTATGGAACTTTGATGTGCATTTGCTAACTCAGTATATTTTTGATCAAGAATTAAGCTAACAATCTTCGTTCAGCGGTATATTCTCACCGATATCTCTTTTACCACGTCTGAAATGTCTAATTTCAAAACAGTTTGTTAGTGGGTTTTTTTTAATACTGGCTTGTTTAATAACCCTGACACGCACGCAGGTGACATTTACTTCTCAATATTAATCTTATCAGCTATGTGAATTATTCAAGACCCACGCTAGCACGTCGAGCAGTTTGTTAAGTCTTTTTCAGTGACAGTTACTGACACTCGGATGGCCTGTTACAAGTCTTATTTTTTCTCTCGTTTAATTTTCTTTTGTCTTTATTTAAATATACAGGTGGATTTCAACTGACGCGTAATTTTTACGTGCGTTTACGTGCGTATAAATATTTAGAGATAACGTTTTCACAGGACTACTGGGATATTGATGCCTTGGACCATCAAGTAGAAGACAGGAAAATTTTTATGCAAGAGGTACCTGTTGTAGCCCTAAGAAAGCGGCAAAATTTCTTCGGCAAGACAAACGCTGAGTGCACTAAAGAAGGTTGAATCGCTATAACGGAGATGTCATCTTGCGAAGTGTTCGCGCAGCACTTTTTTGCATCTTCCGAAGTTGACAATGACTTCTATTCGACTTTCATCGCCAACTGCGTCTTTAACAATTTTCTATCTTATACCGCCATCACGTTGAACGTTTTAACAATCCACGCAATAAGAAAAACATCTTCGTTACCAATGCCGTTAAGAACATTGCTTCTCAGTCTTGCTGTTTCTGATGTCGGGGTTGGTTTAGTGGGCCAACCATTATACACCTCACTTCTAGTCGACGGGATTCAACGAAACATTACTGACTGTAACACGTATAAGGCTTTTGACATCCTTGTGGTCTTGTTTTCTATAGCTTCGTTCTTTACTGTTGTGACGATAAGTGTAGACAGGTTCTTAGCTATTCATCTTCATCTCAGATATCAGGAACTTGTGACTCACAAGCGTGTTGTTGCTGTGGTGATCTCAATATGGGTGATAAGTCCGTTTTTGTCTTTGATGGCGTTGTGGATACCGCCTGATACTCGCACGCTATTTGTCTGCATCGGTGATGTTGTTGGTCTCGTTCTTACAACAGTGGTTTACATCAGGATTTATTTAGCCGTAAAACGCCACAAGAATCAGATTCAGGCCCTGCAAGTACAACAAGTAGCACAGAATGTCGAAATGGCAAATTTCGCAAGCCTCGTTAAATCTGCAGTCGGGACGTTTTACGTATATCTCGTGTTTTTGGTTTGTTATTTTCCAATCTTTATCTGTTTTGCCGCCCTCCAAATCTACGGTCCGAGTATCGCTTTGCAGAGACTTTTGCTTTTTTTAGTGACTCTCGTTTTTCTTAATTCAACTTTGAACCCTGTAATTTACTGTTGGAAGATGAGACACATTCGACACGCTATCATGGACATACTGCGAAACATGTCTTGGATCAGAAATCGCGCATCACACTAATCACAGAGCCGGCCATGCTATGCCAGAATTCTCCACATTCAGTGTTGTCGTTGCTGAAAAAAACCTTTTATATATACTAAACAAGGACCGCGAGCAGTCTGAACATGAGCTGCAAGAGGACAAACGACAGCGTATTAAAACTAAGTAAAATATACTGAGGAAATATATATATTGGGAACGAATTTTTATAGCTTAGTGATTTCTTGAACACTAAGTTCAGTGGCATTTTTGTGATTCCGAAAAAAATAAACAACACGCATTTAGAATGAATTAATTCCATATGCCAGAGGAACAAGAACATGTACGTTGACCTTTTTTAAATTAAAAAATTTACTCGTAGTGTTATTTATTGTCTTTTCAAATAAAGAATGTGGAAGCTAAAAGTGCGGAGCAAGCACGCTTTGGATTTGTTGTTCACTATTTAGCCATGACAGGGGAAAGGGGAACTAGAAACCATATTTGACAAATTTTTCAGGTTTTCATCGATAAGCATATAAAACGCTTTTTAATTATACCCATGTTGCGTTCTCTATATTTTTGGCTACTTTACAAAATTTCCGAGAAATGCTTTCTGTAAACAACTTTTAGATATAAGTAATATTTTCGATCAGTTTCCAAAAGCCTTATGATATTCGTTCCGAAGTTCTATTATAAAGATATTTTTTCTTATCAAAATATAACAATTCATCTCCTGTTTAATAAACAGTTTTCTTTAAGTCTCTATTTTGTCAGTGAGGTGCAAATGGTCTTATTAGAATCTTCTTCAATTCACATTTAATTTTATTTTACTCCATTCTCATAATGTCCTTCAAAAAACCTGAGCAGTTTTACATTTTTTCAACAAAGGACACAAATCACTTTTAAGCAAATAACGAATTTCCGGTGACAAGAACGAACGAGCGAAAGAACGTGCCTCGAATTTTAAATCTATTCCTCGGTGTGCAATGATCAGCTTCATCACGTAATAATTTAACAAACTGCAACGAAAAGCTAAGACTGTTAGTTTTTATTAAACAATTTCAATGACTATTCTAAGTGCTTTCCAAAGAAACAGGTCGAGTCTATCGATATCATCTGACTTTACGTGACGTTTCCCGCGCTTAACTTCCCACCGGCGACATTTTAACTTAGGTTCTTATTCATTAATTACATTTTTCCCGGCCGCTCTTAATCCTCGATTGTTCGGAAATACCCGGGCAACTTGACACTAGTAATTTACTGAAACAACAGAAAGGAAGAAATAAGGATTAACCTTGTTTGACCAAAGTTTCCAAGTTTACCTGCCATTAACATATATATAAAAACCTTTTCTGATAACTCCCTCGATTGTTTAATAAAACTGAGAATGACGCAAGCAGTCTGGGTTTTGACAGTTTTTGAAGTGCTCCTGGTATTATTTTTTAATTTAATTCATTTTTTCTGTTCTCTAGTTTCGTTTTTTCGATTCCCTGACAAAGAGCGTGAATTTTTTCCTTGGCGAACATCCAGAATACTGGAATACTTTACTGACTTCTTTAATTGAGGAATATGGCTTTAGTAGGTAGAAGAATCATTTTACCAAGTACTTCCTGGCGCCCTGTAAGGGAACCATCTTATAGCTTCAGCTTCCTAAGTCAATTTATATGACAAGCACTTGCTGCCTTAAAGAAACCCGAGTCGATATCATGAATAAGTCATCTTGTAAATTGACGCTGCAGTACTATCCCGAAATCTCCGATGTTGAAGACCTTCATTCAACTTACATTGCTAATTGTGTCTTTAACAATTTGTTATCCTATGTCGCCGTCATGTTCAACATTGTAACAATCCATGTTATAAGAAAAACTTCGTCGTTGCGGAAAACTTTAAAAACATTGCTCCTGAGTCTTGCCTTTTCTGATGTTGGTGTTGGTTTATTGGTTCAACCATTTTACACCTCACTTCTGATCACGTGGTTACAACAAAGCCTTCTCAGCTGTAGCACCTATAAGGTTTCCTTCGTCATTGGGCTGTTCTTTACTCTAGCTTCGTTCTTTGGTGTTGTGGCTGTTAGTGTAGACAGGTTTTTAGCTATTCATCTTCATCTCAGATATCAGGAACTTGTGACTCACAAGCGTGTTGTTGCTGTGGTGATCTCAATATGGGCGTTAAGTGCATTATATTCTTCGATGCCGTTGTGGGTACCGTCCAACATTCGCTCGGTATTAGTTTCCATTAGCACTGTTCTTGGTCTTCTTCTTACAACAGTGGCTTATATCAGAATTTATTTGGTCGTAAGACGCCACAAGAATCAGATTCAGACCCTGCAAGTACAACAAGTAGCACAAAATGACGAAATGATAAATTTTGCTAGCATCGTTAAATCTGCAGTCTGTACGTTTTACGTATATCTCGTGTATTTGGTTTGTTATTTGCCTACCTTTATTTATTGGGCGACCGTTGCGAACTACGACCCAAGTATCGCTTTGAAGCGATTTTTGCTTTTCGCGTTGACTCTTGTATATCTTAATTCATCTTTGAACCCTGTAATTTACTGTTGGAAGATGAGACACATTCGACACGCTATCATGGACATACTGCGGAACATGTCTTGGTTCAGAAATCGCGCATCATACTAATCACAGGACCGCCATGCTATGCCAGGATTCTCCACATTCAGTGTTGTCGTTGCTGATTAAAACTTTCTATATAATTTACAAGGACCGCGAGCAGTCTGAACATGAGCTGCCTGAGGACAAACGAAAGCGTATTAAAACTAAGTAAAATATACTGAAGAAATGTATATATACTAGGAAGGAATTTTTTTAGCTTAGTGATTTCTTGAACACACTAAATAACAGACATTTAGAATGAATTTATTCCATATGCCAGAGGAACAAGAACATGTACGTTTACCTTTGTTAAATTAAAAAGTTTTACTTGTAGTGTTACTGCGAAACATGTCTTGGCTAAAAAACCGTACATCACATTAATTGGACCGAAATTGGAAAGCCGGCCATTCTATGCCAGGATTCTGACCACAATTTCAGTGTTGTCATTGTTGATAAACGCCTTCTTTGTGCAACATGTCAAACGAAGATCGTGAGCAGTTTAAACTTGGGCAAACGACAGCGTTTTAAAACTAATATTATTCATTCAAAATATTTCTCTGTTTCTGATTGGCTTTCAATCCCCGGTTAATTCCAGCTAACCGGCTAGCGCCGACCAAATTTGGAAGAAGGTCCAATTTTACGACGATTGACGTCCAATATCAAAAATCAATGGATCGCAACCTCGTTCCCAAGGATGATTAACCGATCGCAACCTCGCTCCCATGGATCGCTGACGTCACGCAACTGAACGGCTTTGCTGCCGAGCAGGTTAAAAGAAAATGGCTGCTAGGTTTGAGCATTACGAAGAGATAAAATATTTAAGTTATTAGAAGTCAAGGAAAGTCAAAACACGGAAAAAGCAACAAAGGGGAGTCTATCGATTTTGAAAGCGTATCTTCACGAGGAAAAAACCCCTGATCCAGCCACAGCAGAGGACTTGGAGCGGTTTTACGAAAATTCTACGTCGAAGTAAGCAAGAACGATGGAAACCTGTATTCGAAAACATCGCTTTGTGTCATCAGATTTAGCTTCAATAGACACTTCAAGGAAGTACTAAATATCGACATTATAAAGGACAAGAAATTTAATGAAGGTAACCGAGTTTTTGAAGTTTAAATCAAATTTAAAAGCGAACGTTGTTGTGTATCTGTGTACTTTACCTACTGTCAAAACCCTATTCAATTCATTTTGTGCATTTGGAGCTCTGGAAATATTTTGAATGAATAATAAAACAATTATTGAATTCGGCTTTCGTATCTTCATATCATACTCTGCCTTATCCAATAATTGCTAATTAATGCGAGAACGCAGACATAACACTGACATAATAGTCTTGAAAAGAAATATTTTTATTGCTTAGTTATGTCTGATACATTGAGCTCAGAGTGACATTTTTGTGATTCTGAAAAACATTAAAAAAAAACAAAGAAATAGGACAAATAAGACAATAAAATTTATTTATCACATACCGTAAAATTCCGGTTATAAGCCCCCCCGCTTATAAGCCCCCCCCCCCCGGTTATAGGCCCATCAACCTGGAAACAAAAAAATACCTCCGATTATAAGCCCCCCCGGATATAAGCCCCCCTCTTTCGGATGACAGTACTGAACAGGGCTAAATGTTGCTTTATTATGCGTTTTTAACTTAAAAAGGTATTTCGATCAACACTTTCGTTACCCGTTTCGAAACGTTTTTTCTATTCCGCTTATAAGCCCTCCCGGATATAAGCCCCTCCACTTATAAGCCCACCCAAAAACCCTTAAGAAGTTGTATAAGCCCAGGGCTTTTAACCGGAATTTTACGGTATACTTAAAATAAAAGAAAATATGAAGCCAATTGTTGTTCGCCTTTGTGAGTTAAAACCTGTTTTACTTGCAATGTTTTGTTTTAATGATAAGAAAAATAAACGTTAAGAGCGCGGATCATGCACGGGTTGGATTTGTTGTTCACTTTTTTAGCCATGACAGGTACCTGCGGGTTCGTAATGAATTGATTGCACAGTTAGTTTTTTTTGCGGATTAAAAACAGAGAAAAAATGAATGCAATAGTTGTGTACTGTCTGTTGTACCTTGTAGTGAAAATAATTACTATGTTCTCTCTAAGGTACAACAGCTAGCACGCAATTTTCATATGACTGTGATAAATTTTTGGAAAGATATTTATACATGCACCCACTTCACCGATACTCGCTCTTTTCTTGCGATTTTTTTTTGTGGTGGGGTCCTTAGTCCGTTTCCTTTTCAGTCCATTTTCAATAGGGCCCTTTCTTACGTTTTCTTAGCCTTGTGATTGGTTAATAAAACTCGTGCAAGCTGCTCTAGCTAATCGGAGCCAAGGTATTGTCTTCTCAGCCAATCAAGTGCGAAGCGGAACCAGTCGTGAGTTAGCTTACGTGAAACTTCCCGCACTTCCCATCAGCAGTGTATTCTTACTTCAGTTCTGATTCGTTTATTAGATTTTATCGGACGAAATCTTTTTAATGCTCGAGAATACCCAAGGCCGTGTAAACAAAATACGTTTAGTTAGGAAAATTATCCTCAGTTGAACGAGATTGATTTTTCTGATGAAATACGTTTGATGTAATGTATATGAAATAATTCATATAGTTAGTTCATAATTCATATAGTTATAATGTATATGAAATGATTCATATAGTTTCCAATTGCTTAAATTGGAAATTCACTGCGACGATCATTTACACTCTCTGAAATACGTTTGAAAATCCTGAACTGAATAGCGTTTCAGAGCTTCTAGATTGCAAAATTTTCTGGGGGATGCCCCAAGAAACATAACAGATGCAAGTTTCGGAAACAGACAAATCAAGGGATTATATTACTGTAGCAAAAAAATATTACACTTAAGTTTGCCGGTTTACCACCCATTAACATTCAAAACGCTTTTTAAATACAGGGTTGTCATTATTTAGTTTGCCATGTTTAGAACTTCAATTTTATAAAACGTTTCCTGTGTTTACACAATTTATCTGTAAACGTATGCCAATCAGTCACCTCAAGACTAGTAAATGATCTTTTTTCGTTAGTGGGCTTGTAAGGATATTTTTCTAAACAAATATCAAATGTGCAAGTTTAAAGTAATTGTTTGGATTTTTACAAACGCTTGGCTTGTTTACTAAACGCAAGCAATTTGTTTTGGTTTTGTCCGTTATTAGAGGGGCGGTGGATTAACTCTGAGTTTTATTCTATATTCGCTTAATTCCATTCTGCTCCATTCTCCTTATATGGTTTTTGAAAAACCCTGAAAGTGTTCCGTTCTTTTTCAACAATCAACAAGAAGCTTTTTTTTCACAACAAACACCTGGCGGAGAGAGCGACTTCTTGTTAGATACCAAGTAGGCGGTTTGTGTCTATGCCCTGCCCAGTCCATCAGAGCACTTTAATTTCTAGCGTTTTCCGAACCTTGTAATTGGTTAGTAAAACTTGGACAACGTGCTTTAACCAATCAGAGCAAAGCGTTATCTACAACGTCAATCAAGTGCAAACCGGAAGTAGTTATGTTTGGCTTTACGGGAAGTTCGTTTAGTTCTGATTCATTTATTACATTTTGTCTCTAATGCTCGAGAATAGCCGAGGATCAAGGCATTAATTAGGAACTAAAAAGAAGAAAAGCTGAAGAAACGAAAGAGAAACGCTGTTTGATAGTAGTTTGCTGGTTACCCCATTAGCATATAAAACGATTTTTGGTCGTTTAATAAACCTGAGAAAGACACGAGCGGTTTTATTAATTATTGTTTTGTCATTAATTGACATACAAATGGTGATGTTGTAAGTTTTTTTCTATTCTATTTCAATTTTATTCCATTCTGTTGTGCCTATGAGAAGACCTAAGCAGCTTTGTCTTTTCTTTAACAAGCAGTACAAATTTTTTCTCGGCACTGAAACACCCGAAAGCTAAGTAACCTTAACAATGCATTTACTGCTAAAAACAAACAATGGAGCGCTGTCGGTGTTTTGAGTAGCATCACGCAGGTGTATCATTGATTGGCATACTAAGCGACCTTTAAAGACATTTTTGTTTTGTTTTGTGTCTTTCAAAATATTGCATGAATGACCATGGAACTTTGATTTCCATTTGCTAACTCAGCTGACTCAGTATATTTTTGATCAAGAATTAAGCTAACGATTTTCATTCAGCGGTATATTGTAACCGCTATCTCTTTTACCACGTCTAAAATGCCCGGGGGGGGCACTCAAAAAAGTTTTATACGGGGAGGCTCCACCCCAAGCTCTTACCCCTTACCCTTTTATATACCATTTTGACAGAAGTTGTACCCCTTTCGTATACCTTTTACTGAAAAAAGGTACCCCTTTCATATACCTAAAAGACGTGACATAGCCTTAGAACAGGACGTTTTCTTGTCATTTTTATGAAGTGCTTAATAAATTAAAATAATATAGCCATAAAGTGGGTCTGTTCGAAATATTTTAATTACAGGCCTTTTAAAAAACCTAAATGACGGATTTCCATACCCTTTCGTATACCTAAACTTGTGAAATCGCTACCCTTTTATATACCTGAAGCCTGAAAAAGGTACCCCTTTCGGGCGGAGCCTCCCCGTATAGGCCGTTATATGGAGTACCCCCCCCCCCCCGGGCTAAAATATCTAATTTCAAAACAGTTTGTTATTGGGGTTTTTTAATACTGGCTTGTTTAATAAACCTGACACTCACGCCAGTGACATTTACTTCTCAATATTATTCTAATCAGCCATGTGAATTATTCAAGACCCGCGCTAGCACGTCGAGCAGTTTATAAGTCTTTTTCAGTGACAGTTACTGACACTCTGATGGACTGTTACAAGTGTTATTTTTTTCTTGTTTAATTTTCTTTTGTCTTTATTTAAATATACAGGTGGATTTCAACTGACGCGTAATTTTTTACGTGCGTTTTCATGCGTGAAAAAATTTAATTAGCGACAATGTATAAACGACTTGCGTAAACGTTTACGCAAGTCGTTCATACACTATCACTA
Organism: Oculina patagonica; assembly: GCF_052425735.1. Lineage (NCBI taxonomy): Eukaryota > Metazoa > Cnidaria > Anthozoa > Scleractinia > Oculinidae > Oculina > Oculina patagonica. Next base: position 20,165,090 of record NC_135769.1, read on the forward strand.
AAATTTTTCACGCACGTAAACGCACGTATAAAAAAACGCGTCAGTGGAAATCCAGCATCAGACCTAAGCGCTGTTGTCTTTTTCAACAACAAGCAAAACGTTTTCACAGCAAACACCCAGTAGAAAGAGTGACTACTGGGATATTGATGCCTTCACCTTGGACCAACACATAGAAGACAGGAAAATTTTTATGCAAGAGGCACCCGTTGTAGGTAGCCCTAAGAAAGCGGCAAAATTTCTTCGGCAAGACAAACGCTGAGTGCACTAAAGAAGATTGAATCGCTATAACGGAGATGACATCTTGTGAAGTGTTCGCGCAGCACTTTAACTTTGCATCTTCTGAAGTTGACACTGACTTTTATTCGACTTTCATCGCCAACTGCGTCTTTAACAATTTTCTATCTTATACCGCCATCACGTTGAACGTTTTAACAATCCACGCGATAAGAAAAACATCTTCGTTACCAATGCCGTTAAGAACATTGCTTCTCAGTCTTGCTGTTTCTGATGTTGGGGTTGGTTTAGTGGGCCAACCACTATACACCTCACTTCTAGTCGACGGGATTCAACGAAACATTACTGACTGTAACACGTCTAAGGCTTTTGACATCCTTGTGGTCTTGTTTTCTGTAGCTTCGTTCTTTACTGTTGTGACGCTAAGTGTAGACAGGTTCTTAGCTATTCATCTTCATCTCAGATATCAGGAACTTGTGACTCACAAGCGTGTTGTTGCTATGGTGATCTCCATATGGGTGATAAGTCCGTTTTTGTCTCTGATGGCGTTGTGGATACCGCCTGATACTCGCACGCTATTTGTCTGCATCGGTGATGTTATTGGTCTTGTTGTTACAGCAGTGGCTTACATCAGGATTTATTTAGCCGTGCGACGCCACAAGAATCAGATTCAGGCCCTGCAAGTACAACAAGTGGCACAGAATGACGAAATGGCAAATTTCGCTAGCCTCGTTAAATCTGCAGTCGGAACATTTTACGTATATCTCGTGTTTTTGATTTGTTATTTACCAATCTTTATCTGTTTTGCCGCCCTTGAAATGTACGGCCCGAGTATCGCTTTGCAGAGACTTTTGCTTTTTTCAGTAACTCTCGTTTTTCTTAATTCATCTTTGAACCCTGTAATTTACTGTTGGAAGATGAGACACATTCGACGCGCTATCATGGACACACTGCGGAACATGTCTTGGTTCAGAAATCGCGCATCACACTAATCACAGGACTGCCATGCTATGCCAGGATTCTCCACATTCAGTGTTGTCGTTGCTGATTAAAACTTTCTATATACTACACAAGGACCGCGAGCAGTCTGAACATGAGCTGCCTGAGGACAAACGAAAGCGTATTAAAACTAAGTAAAATATACTGAAGAAATGTATATATACTAGGAAGGAATTTTTTTAGCTTAGTGATTTCTTGAACACACTAAATAACAGACATTTAGAATGAATTTATTCCATATGCCAGAGGAACAAGAACATGTACGTTTACCTTTGTTAAATTAAAAAGGTTTACTTGTAGTGTTATTTATTGTCTTTTCAAATAAAGAATGTGGAAGCTAAAAGTGTGGAGCGCGCACGCGTTGGATTTGTTGTTCATTATTTACCCATGACAGGGGAAAAGGGAACTAGAAATCGTATTTGACAAATTTTGCAGGTTCTCATCGATTAGCATGTCGCTATTTTTGGCTACTTTACAAAATTTCCGATCAGTTTCCAAAAGCCTTATGATATTTGTTCCGAAGTTCTATTATAAAGATATTTTTTCTTAACAAAATATAACAAATTCATCGCCTGTTTAATAAACAGTTTTCTTTAAGTCTCTATTTTGTCAGTGAGGTGCAAATGGTCCTATTAGAATCTTCTTCAATTCTCATTGTCCTTCAAAAAACCTGAGCAGTTTTGCATATTTTAACAAAGAGCACAAATCACTTTTAAGCAAATAACGAATTTCCGGCGACAAGAACGAACGAGGGAAAGGACGTGCCTTGAATTTTAAATCTATTCCTCGATGTATAATTATCACCTTCATCACGTAATAATTCAACAAACTGCAACGAAGAGCTAAGAATGTTAGTTTTTATTAAACAATTTCAATGACAATTCTAAGTGCTTTCCAAAGAAACATGTTGAGTCAATCGATATCATCTGGCTTTACGTGACGTTTCTCGGGCTTAACTCCCCACAGGCTACATTTTAACTTATGTTCTTATTCATTTATTACATTTTTCCCTCTCTTAATCCTCGAATAAATGTTAACGTTCGGGAATACCCGGGCAACCTGACAGCAGTAATTTTCTAAAACAATAATAAAGGAAGAACTAAGGATTAACCTTGTTTGACTGACGTTTCTCAGTTTACCAGCCATTAACATATATATATATATATAAATCTTTTCTGATAACTCCCTCCATTGTTTAATAAAACTGAGAATGACGCAAGCAGTCTGGGTTTTGACAGTTTTTGAAGTGCTCCTGGTATTATTTTTTAATTTAATTCATTTTTCTGTTCTCTAGTCTCGTTTTTTTCGATTCCCTGACAAAGAGCGTAATTTTTTCCCTTAGCGAACATCCAGAATCATGAAATACTTTACTGATTTCGTTAATTGAGGATCATCGCTTTAGTAGGTAGAAGAATCATTTTTACCAAGTACTTCCTGGCGCCCTGTAAGGGAACCATCTTAGCTTCAGCTTCCTAAGTAAATTTGTATGACAAGCACTTGCTGTCTGAAAGAAACCTGAGTAAGTCGATATCATGAATAAGTCATCTTGTAAATTGATGCTGCAGTACTACCCCGAAATCTCCGATGCTGAAAACATTCATTCAACTTACATTGCTAATTGTGTCTTTAACAATTTGTTATCCTATCTCGCCATCATGTTGAACATTGTAACAATCCATGTTAAAAGAAAAACTTCGTCGTTGACGAAAACTTTAAAAACATTGCTCCTGATTCTTGCTGTTTCTGATGTCGGTGTTGGTTTATTGGTTCAACCATTTTACACCTCACTTCTGATCACGTGGTTACAACAAAACTTTCCCAGCTGTAGCACCTATAAGGTTTTCTTCGTCATTGGGCTGTTCTTTAGTTTAGCTTCGTTCTTTGGTGTTGTGGCTGTAAGTGTAGACAGGTTCTTAGCTATTCATCTTCATCTCAGATATCAGGAACTTGTGACTCACAAGCGTGTTGTTGCTGTGGTGATCTTAATATGGGCGCTAAGTGTGGTATATTCTTCGATGCCGTTGTGGGTACCTTCAAATATTCGCTCGGCATTGCTATCCATTGGTACTGTTATTGGTCCTCTTCTTACAACTGTGGCTTACATCAAAATTCATTTGGTCGTTAGGCGCCACAAGATTCAGATTCAGGCCCTGCAAGTACAACAAGTAGCACAGACTGACGAAATGGCAAATTTTGCTATCATCGTTAAATCTGCGGTCTGTGCGTTTTACGTATATCTCGTGTATTTATTTATTTACCAACCTTTATTTATTGGGCAACCGTTGCGAACCACGACCCAAGTATCGCTTTGAAGCGATTTTTGCTTTTCGCGTTGACTCTTGTATATCTTAATTCATCTTTGAACCCTGTAATTTACTGTTGGAAAATGAGACACATTCGACACGCTATCATGGATATACTGCGGAACATGTCTTGGGTAAGAAATCGTGCATCACATTAATTGGACCACTTTTGCACAATTAAAATTGGAGAGCCGGCCATTCTATGCCAGGATTCTGACCACAATTTCAGTGTTGTCATTGTTGATAAACGCCTTCTTTGTGCAACATGTCAAACGCAGATCGTGAGCAGTCTGAACTTGGGCAAACGACAGCGTTTTAAAACTGATTGATACGAGAACGCAGACATAAGACTAACATAATAGTCTTGAAAAGAGATTTTTATTGCTTAGTAATGTCTGATACATTGAGCTCAGAGTGAAATTTTGTGATTCTGAAAAACATAAATAAAAAACAATGAAATAGGACAAATAGGACAATAAAATAAATTTATCACATATACTTAAATGAAAGAGAATATGAAGCCAATTTTTGTTCGCTTTTGTGAGTTTGTTTTAATGACAAGAAAAATTAAAGTTCAGAGCGCGTATCGTGCACGGGTTGGATTTGTTGTTTACTGTTTTAGCCATGACAGGCGTCTGTGGGTTCGTAATGGAAGAATTGCACAGTTTTTTTTTTCGGATTAAAAACAGAGAAAAATGAAAATGCAATAGTTGTGTGCTGTCTGTTGTAGCTTGGAGTGAAAATAATTACTATGTTCTCTCCAAGATACAACAGCTAGCACGCAATTTTCATACTACTGTGATAAATTTTTGGAAAGATATTTATTACATGCACTCGCTTCACCAATACTCGCTCTTTTCTCACGATTCCTTTATGTCCCTAGTCCGTGTCATCCCCAGCCCACCTTCGAGCACTTTCCTACGTATGCTAAGCCTTGTGATTGGTTAATAAAACTCGTGCAAGCTGCTCTAGCCAATCAGAGCCAAGGTATTGTCTTCTCAGCCAATCAAGTGCGAAGCGAAACCAGTTGTGAGTTAGCTTACGTGAAACTTCCTGCGCTTCCCATCGGCTGTGTATTCTTACTTCAGTTCCGATTCGTTTATTAAATTTTACACGACTAAATCTTTAAATGCTTGAGAATACCCAGGCCGTAAAAACAAAGTACGTTTTGTTAGGAAAATTCTCCCCAGTTGAACGAGATTGATTTTTCTGAGGCAATACGTTTGAAAATCCTGAAAAAACCGTTTTAGAGCTTCTAGATTTCAAAATTTCTGGGGATGCCCAAAGACGTCCCTAGTGGCTCACACCTTCAGCGATCACAGATCTTGTCTCGTCTATGCCAAAAGTCTGGCTATACGGCCCTGTAATACCCAAAGAACATAGCAGTTGCAAGTTTCGGAAACAGACAAATCAAGGGACTATATATTTTAGCACAAACTTATTACACGGGAGTTTGCCGGTTTACCACCCATTAACATACAAAACGCTTTTTAAATACAGGGCTATCATTATTAAGTTTGCCGTGTTTAGAACTGCAAATTTTATAAAATGCTCCTGTGTCCACACAATTTTATCTGTAAACATATGCCAGTCAGTCACCTCAAGACTAGTAAATGATCCTTTTTCGTCAGTGGGCTTGTAAGGATATTTTTCTAAACAAATATCAAATGTGCAAGTTTATAATAATTGTTTGGATTTTTACAAACGCTAGGCTCGTATAATAAACGCGAACAATCTTTTTTCTGGTTATGTCAGCGATTGGTGGGGGTGGATTAACTCATAGTTTTAATCTATATTCGCCTAATTTCATTCTGCTACAGTCCTTATATGGTTTTTGAAAAACCCTGAAAGCGTTCCGGTCTTTTTCAACAATCAACAGGAAGCTTTTTTCCACAACAAACACCCGGCGGAGAGAGCGACATCTTGTTAGATACAAAGTAGGCGGTCTGTGTCAGAGCACTTTATTAATTTCTAACGTTTTCCGAACCTTGTGATTGGTCAGTAAATTTTGGACAACGTGCTTTAACCAATCAGAGCAAAGCGTTATCTACAACGTCAATCAAGTGCAAACCGGAAGTTGTTATGTTTGGCTTTACGGGAAGTTCGTTTAGTTCTGATTCATTTGTTACATTTTGTCTCTAATGCTCGAGAATAGCCGAGGAACACGGCATTAGGAACTGAAAAGAAAAAATGAAAGAGAAGCGCTGTTTGATTGCAGTTTGCAGGTTACTCCATTACCATATAAATCGATTTTTGGTTGGTTAATAAACCTGAGAATGGCACGTGCGGTTTTAATTATCGTTTTGTCATTTTAAAATTGACATACAAATTGTGATGTTGTAAGTTCTTTTCTATTCTATTTCGATTTTATTCCATTCTGTTGTGCCTATGAGAAGACCTAATTAGCTTTGTCTTTTCTTTAACAAGCATTGCAAATTTTCTCTCGGCACTGAAACACCCGAAAGCTAAGTAACTTTAACAATGCATTACTGCTAAAAACAAGCACTCCTAGCCACACTTACCAATAGAGCGCTGTCGGTGTTGTGAGTAACATCATGCAGGTGTATCATTGATTGGCATACTAAGCGACTTTTAAAGACATTTTTTTTTATTTTTTCAAAATATTGAATGGATGACCATGGAACTTTGATGTTCATTTGCTAACTCAGTATATTTTTGATCAAGAATTAAGCTAACGATCTTCGTTCAGCGGTATATTTTCACCGATATCTCTTTTACCACGTCTGAAATGTCTAATTTCAAAACAGTTTGTTGGTGGGTTTTTTAATCTGTTTAATACTGGCTTGTTTAATAACTCTGACACTCACGCCGGTGACATTTACTTCTCAATATTAATCTAATCAGCTATGTGAATTATTCAAGACCCACGCTAGCACGACGAGCAGTTTATAAGTCTTTTTCAGTGACAGTTACTGACACTCTGATGGCCTGTTACAAGTCTTATTTTTTTTTTCTCGTTTAATTTTCTTTTGTCTTTATTTAAATATACAGGTGGATTTCAACTGATGCGTAATTTTTTACGTGCGTTTCCATGCGTGAAAAAATTTAATTAGCGACAATGTATAAACGACTTGCGTAAACGTTTACGCAAGTCGTTCATACACTATCACTAAAATTTTTCACGTACGTCAACGCACGTATAAAAATACGCGTCAGTGGAAATCCAGCATCAGACCTAAGCGCTGTTGTCTTTTTCAACAACAAGCAAAACGTTTTCACTGCAAACACCCAGTAGAAAGAGTGACTACTGGGATGTTGATGCCTTCACCTTGGACCAACACATAGAAGACAGGAAAATTTTATGCAAGAGGTACCTGTTGTAGGTAGCCCTAAGAAAGCGGCAAAATATCTTCGGCAAGACAAACACTGAGTGCACTAAAGAAGATTGAATCGCTATAACGGAGATGCCATCTTGTGAAGTGTTCGCGCAGCACTTTAACTTTGCATTTTCTGAAGTTGACACTGACTTCTATTCGACTTTCATCGCCAACTGCGTCTTTAACAATTTTCTATCTTATACCGCCATCACGTTGAACGTTTTAACAATCCACGCGATAAGAAAAACATCTTCGTTACCAATGCCGTTAAGAACATTGCTTCTCAGTCTTGCTGTTTCTGATGTTGGGGTTGGTTTAGTGGGCCAACCACTATACACCTCACTTCTAGTCGACGGGATACAAGGAAACATTACTAACTGTAACACGTCTAAGGCTTTTGACATACTTGTGGTCTTGTTTTCTGTAGCTTCGTTCTTTACTGTTGTGACGCTAAGTGTAGACAGGTTCTTAGCTATTCATCTTCATCTCAGATATCAGGAACTTGTGACTCACAAGCGTGTTGTTGCTGTGGTGATCTCAATATGGGTGATAAGTCCGTTTTTGTCTCTGATGGCGTTGTGGATACCGCCTGATACTCGCACGCTATTTGTCTGCATCGGTGATGTTATTGGTCTTGTTGTTACAGCAGTGGCTTACATCAGGATTTATTTAGCCGTGCGACGCCACAAGAATCAGATTCAGGCCCTGCAAGTACAACAAGTAGCACAGAATGACGAAATGGCAAATTTCGCTAGCCTCGTTAAATCTGCAGTCGGAACATTTTACGTATATCTCGTGTTTTTGATTTGTTATTTGCCAATCTTTATCTGTTTTGCCGCCCTTGAAATGTACGGTCCGAGTATCGCTTTGCAGAGACTTTTGCTTTTTTCAGTAACTCTCGTTTTTCTTAATTCATCCTTGAACCCTGTAATTTACTGTTGGAAGATGAGACACATTCGACACGCTATCATGGACACACTGCAGAACATGTCTTGGTTCAGAAATCGCGCATCACACTAATCACAGGACCGCCATGCTATGCCAGGATTCTCCACATTCAGTGTTGTCGTTGCTGATTAAAACGTTCTATATACTTCACAAGGACTGCGAGCAGTCTGAACATGAGCTGCCTGAGGACAAACGAAAGCGTATTAAAACTAAGTAAAATATACTGAAGAAATATATATAAACTAGGAAGGAATTTTTTTAGCTTAGTGATTTCTTGAACACACTAAATAACAGACATTTAGAATGAATTTATTCCATATGCCAGAGGAACAAGAACATGTACGTTTACCTTTTATAAATTGAAAAGTTTTACTCGTAGTGTTATTGATTGTCTTTTCAAATAAAGAATGTGGAAGCTAAAAGTGTGGAGCGCGCACGCGTTGGATTTGTTGTTCATTATTTACCCATGACAGGGGAAAGGGGAACTAGAAACCGTATTTGACAAATTTTGCAGGTTCTCATCGATTAGCATGTCGCTATTTTTGGCTACTTTACAAAATTTCCGATCAGTTTCCAAAAGCCTTATGATATTCGTTCCAAAGTTCTATTATAAAGATATTTTTTCTTATCAAAATATAACAAATTCATCTCCTGTTTAATAAACAGTTTTCTTTAAGTCTCTATTTTGTCAGTGAGGTGCAAATGGTCTTATTAGAATCTTCTTCAATTCTCTCATAATTTTATTTTACTCCATTCTTATAATAGACAAGTAAAAATAAACGATAATAACGAACGACGTTTCGGAGTCGTCATGACACCATTTTCAAGTTCAAAAATGAAAAGAATAAACTGTCAGAAAAAGTTCGCTTAAGATTAACATAATAAAATATGCAATGTCACGCAAATAGTTTGGCTCGGATTGAGTCTGATTGGACATTTAGAGATGGTGACAATTCTCTGATTACTAGCATTTCATGCACTAAACAATCAAACTTATTCTTGCACTTCTTGATGACATGAAACTGTTTGTCAAGGTCTTTTGGGACAATACAGTGTTTGTCTCTATAATGCTTGCCAATAGATGATGTTTTGTTCTTGTGCTCGTCCACGCGCTGATGTAAATGCCTCAGTGTATATCCTACATAACTTGCATCAAACAAGTCGCATTGAAATCTATATACAACACACTGCTGGTTTACAATAGGTGGTTTCTTCTCTTGTACTTTAAGCTTTTGTTCGATTTTGTTACTAACAAAAACTGGTTGAATGACTGTGCGCGTTTTGTGGCTTAGGTCGTTGAGTTGTTTCCGTACAAAATCTGCAGAATCCTGATCTTTGAAGGGTAGTACTATCCGAACTGTTGGACTCTCGCCAGTGGCTGGTATTGGTTGTCGATCTTCGGTCTTTGAACTAACAAAACAACGGACGGTGGTATTGATGAGCTGTTCCGGATATTTCAGCCGGGAGAACAGTGCTTTCAATCGGTCACATTCTTCGGAAAAATATGTCCAACACGATGATAATTGATATGCACGATCAAGCATGGTTTTCAGGAGCTGATGGATGGCAATTATTGAGAACTTGAAGAAATGTAGCCGCTGATGTTAGGTCTGGCATGATGGTTAAAGTGTCGTCGATGTATCTCTTGTAGAATAAAGGCATTTTACCTTCACGCTCAAGAGTTTCTTCAATGTAACCCATGAAAACGTTGGCCAACAGTGGTCCCAGTGGCGAACCCATGGCGACGCCATCATGCCAGACCTAACATCAGCGGCTACATTTCTTCAAGTTCTCAATAATTGTCATCCATCAGCTCCTGAAAACCATGCTTGATCGTGCATATCGATTATCATCGTGTTGGACATATTTTTCCGAAGAATGTGACCGATTGAAAGCACTGTTCTCCCGGCTGAAATATCCGGAACAGCTCATCAATACCACCGTCCGTTGTTTTGTTAGTTCAAAGACCGAAGATCGACAACCAATACCAGCCACTGGCGAGAGTCCAACAGTTCGGATAGTACTACCCTTCAAAGATCAGGATTCTGCAGATTTTGTACGGAAACAACTCAACGACCTAAGCCACAAAACGCGCACAGTCATTCAACCAGTTTTTGTTAGTAACAAAATCGAACAAAAGCTTAAAGTACAAGAGAAGAAACCACCTATTGTAAACCAGCAGTGTGTTGTATATAGATTTCAATGCGACTTGTTTGATGCAAGTTATGTAGGATATACACTGAGGCATTTACATCAGCGCGTGGACGAGCACAAGAACAAAACATCATCTATTGGCAAGCATTATAGAGACAAACACTGTATTGTCCCAAAAGACCTTGACAAACAGTTTCATGTCATCAAGAAGTGCAAGAATAAGTTTGATTGTTTAGTGCATGAAATGCTAGTAATCAGAGAATTGTCACCATCTCTAAATGTCCAATCAGACTCAATCCGAGCCAAACTATTTGCGTGACATTGCATATTTTATTATGTTAATCTTAAGCGAACTTTTTCTGACAGTTTATTCTTTTCATTTTTGAACTTGAAAATGGTGTCATGACGACTCCGAAACGTCGTTCGTTATTATCGTTTATTTTTACTTGTCTATGTATATCAAAACCCTTGCTTATAAGCATTCTCATAATGTTCTTCAAAAAACCTGAGCTTTTTCGCCTTTTTCAACAAAGAGCACAAATCACTTTTAAGCAAATAACGAATTTCCGGCAACAACAACAAACGAGGGAAAGAACGTGCCTTGAATTTTAAATCTATTCCTCAGTGTACAATGATCACCTTCATCACGTAATAATTTAACAAACTGCAACGAAGAGCTAATAATGTTTGTTTTTATTAAACAATTTCAATGACAATTCTAAGTGCTTTCCAAAGAAACATGTTGAGTCTATCGACAGCATCTGGCTTCACGTGACGTTTTTAACTTTCCACTGGCTACATTTTAACTTCAGTTTTTATTCATTTATTGCGTTTTTCCCTCTCTCATACCTCAAATGTTCGGGAGTTATAACCTTGTTTGACCGACGTTTCCAAGTTTACTTGCCATTAACATATATATAAAAACCTTTTCTGATACCTCCCTCGATTGTTTAATAAAAATGAGAATGACGCAACCAGTCTGGGTTTTGACAGTTTTGAAGTGCTCGTGGTATTATTTTTTAATTTAATTCATTTTTTTTTCGTTCTCTAGTTTCGTTTTTTTCGATTCCCTGACAAAGAGCGTAATTTTTTCCCTTAGCGAACATCTAGAATACTGAAATACTTTACTGATTTCGTTAACTGAGGAACTGTTGAGGATCATCGCTTTAGTAGGTAGAAGAATCGTTTTACTAAGTACTTCCTGACGCCCTGGAACCATCTTAGCTTCAGCTTCCTAAGTAAATTTATATGACAAGCACTTGCTGCCTGAAAGAAACCTGAGTGAGTCGATATCATGAATAAGTCATCTTGTAAATTGATGCTGCAGTACTACCCCGAAATCTCCGATGCTGAAGACCTTCATTCAACTTACATTGCTAATTGTGTCTTTAACAATTTGTTATCCTATGTCGCCATCATGTTGAACATTGTAACAATCCATGTTATAGGAAAAACTTCGTCGTTGCCGAAAACTTTAAAAACATTGCCCCTGAGTCTTGCAGTTTCTGATGTTGGTGTTGGTTTATTGGTTCAACCATTTTACATCTCACTTCTGATCTCGTGGTTACAACAAAGCCTTCCCAGCTGTAGCACCTATAAGGTTTTCTTCGTCATTGGGCTGTTCTTTAGTTTAGCTTCGTTCTTTGGTGTTGTGGCTATAAGTGTAGACAGGTTCTTAGCTGTTCACTTTCATCTCAGATATCAGGAACTTGTGACTCACAAGCGTGTTGTTGCTGTGGTGATTTCAATATGGGTGTTAAGTGCATTATATTCTTCGATGCCGTTGTGGGTACCGTCCAACATTCGCTCGGTATTAGTTTCCATTGGTACTGTTCTTGGTCTTCTTCTTACAACACTGGTTTACATCAGAATTTATTTGGTCGTAAGACGGCACAGGAATCAGATTCAGGCCCTGAAAATGGCACAGAATGGCGAAATGGCAAATTTTGCTGGCCTCATAAAATCTGCAGTCTGTACGTTTTACGTTTGTTATTTGCTTACCATTATCTATTGGGCAGCCCTTGCAAACTACGACCCAAGTATCGCTTTGAAGAGAGTTTTGCTTTTCTCGTTGACTCTTATATATCTTAATTCATCTTTAAACCCTGTAATTTACTGTTGGAAGATGAGACACATTCGGCACGCAATCATGGACATACTGCGGAACATTTCTTGGCTCAGAAATCGCGCATCACATTAATCGTAGAGCCCGGGGGAAGGGGGGAGGTCGTAGAGCCGGCCATGCTGTGCCAGAATTCTCCACATTCAGTGTTGTCATTCTTGAAAAACGTCGTATATACTTACATATATAAGAAAGGCCGCCTCCGATAACATGAGGACGAGCTTAAGGATAGCTCACGAGTGAACGCAGCAAACGAGTGAGATATCGATTTGAACACGAAAAGATTAATTTCATACCTCCAAGCAACCATGTATTATTCTGTGTATTATCTTAACCTTCTAATAATGACGTTTTTGACGATTTTCCGAAAATATCCGAAAGTTTTCAAAATGTTGCCCGAACGTCGTAAAAATGTTTCCGAACATTTCCGAACTTCTCCGAAAAATTTTCGAAGATAACCGAAGACTGCCGAGAAAGATCCAAAGATGTTTCGATAAACTTTGGCTCATTAAGCATTGAAACATGCAAAATCTTCGAGCTGATTCGTGATATCACACATGTGTGGATATCATTTTTATCCACCCATGTGTGATACCATTTTTATTAATTTGCTACCACTCGCTATACCTGTATACCACTGCAGTTTATATAATAAATACAATACTGAAAAAGGATACAAATAGAATCGACATAGCTTTACTAAAATGAATATCTCCCAGCAAAATTTGCCATTTTGCCATTCTGTGCCATTTGCAGGGCCTGAATCTGATTCCTGTGCCGTCTTACGACCAAATAAATTCTGATGTAAACCAGTGTTGTAAGAAGAAGACCAAGAACAGTGCCAATGGAAACTAATACCGAGCGAATGTTGGACGTCTGATATTATTTTTCTTCGGGATCCGTCAAAAATGCTACTGAACTCAGTGCTTTAGAAATCAAGCTCACCTATAAAAATTCCTTCCTCGTATTTATGTTTCTTCAGTATTTTAACACCCAGTTTTTTAAAAGACGCTCTTATTTCCGCTTCAGCCCGAGCTCAGAGCGGTCCTTGTTATCAGTATGGAAATTGTTAATTAGCAACAGCAACTCCGAAGGTGAGCATGGCCGGTCCTGTGTTTTGCGCAATTTCTGATCCAAGACATGTTCCGCAGTATGTCCATGATAGCGTATCGAATGTGTCTCATTTTCCAACAGTAAATTACAGGGTTCAAAGATGAATTAAGAAATACGAGCGTGAAGGAAAATAGAAAAAATCTCTTCAAAGCGATACTCGGGCCTAGTTTTTTAAGGGAGGCCAAGCTGATAAAGTATGGCAAATAACAAGCCAAAAACACGAGAAATACGTAGAATATACCGACTGCAGATTTAACGATTATAGCAAAATTTGTCATTTCTTCAGTCTGTGCTACTTGTTGTACTTGCAGGGCCTGAATCTGATTCTTGTGGCGTCGCACGGCTGAATAAATCTTGATGTAATTAGAGCGAGACCAACAACTATTAAAATGCCATCAAATTGGGAGCGAATATCGAGGGTAGCCCACCACAGCATTAGAGAAAGAAATACACTAAACACCCATATTAAGATCACTACAGCAACAACACGCTTGTCACAAGTTCCTGATATCTGAGATGAAGATGAATAGCAATTATCTAATTGAAATGAAAGCAACGCCTTGGCCATGCCATCCCGCTGACACAGAGGGCAGCAAAGTGAAAATTCCAACGCAATTACATTGATTTCTTGTTGGAGTTATGACTCAAAACCCTGAAAATGAGAATCCGCCGCAGAGAGTTGTTTCCCTTGTAGAGTCTTTCGGCCAAGACTTGATTTATGCTGTAACATGTGGCCAGTACAAACCACCAAAAGCATTAAACTGGAAACACTGAGATCATCAAGACCCTTAATCGATTTGGGCATTGTATCTCATACAGCCAAATGGAGGAAAATGATACAGCTCTATGCTTGCCAAAGTTAGCGCAAGGCCTGAACGAGAGAGTGTTGCTTCCTTCTTCCATCAAACCAAATGTCTTCACAACTATTGCGTGGGATAATATAGAAAGACTCGAGGAAACGCTTTCTGGTCATGGTACATCCCATCGTGTTAATGGGATAGCAGTTCAACCAAGAGTGTTTGGACCTGACCCACCGCCTGTCAAGCCTCCATCTGTTGCTAGATCGAAGCAAAGAACACTGACCCTCGCAAAGCAAGCCGAATTGCCTGTCTATGTTGCTGGAAGCCGAGCGGGTCCCCATCCACTTATTACTAAAGACGACCATGCAAGCAATGTTAACGATGCAGCGAAGCAAGCTAGCAACAAAAACATGCTCTGGATCCTAAGCAGACAGGCTGATACTAGCCATCAACAGATACCCAGCTGGACAGGGTTTAACATCAAGACAAGGGATCAAGAGCCTGTATCGCAAGATGTCGTCCACTAAATGCCCCTGCTAGCGACTTAACAACTGTGTTTGAAATCTTAAACCAGTCCGAGGAGATAAGAAGAAAGCTGTGCTTAAATGCAATCGTAGTGGTCATTGACCAGGCTTTGTTTGCCAATGCAGCTGAAATTTGTTACAAGGAAGAATGTTTTTCTCAAATTATCCTGAGGATGGGTACCTTTCATACAATTTGAAACATGTTTTCAATTCTCGGAAAGCAGTGTGGCGATGAGGATTGAAGGATGTGTCGGAGGGGTCAGTTAATGGCGTCCTCGATGGCAAACATTACAACCGAGCTGTGAGAGTCCATAAGTATGTATATGAAGGTCTGACGCGCCTTGCGTGGGAGGAATTCATGAAGTGGCTGAAGAGTAGTGACCTAAGCTCCTAACTATTGTCAATCTGTTGTTGGAGCGGATAAGTAATGTGGCAGGTGATCTGAGGCAGGAAGTGGCTGAAGAGATTCTCCAGAGTCGCTTGTTAACATTTGTCATGATCGTGTGGAGAGAGTTTCTCGAGAAACTACCCTGTAACAATGGAGAATTGTCGTCTTTTTGGATGACCTTCGTGGATTTGGTGAAAGGGGTGGTACTTGGCCTTTTGCGTGCCTTACGTGAGGGCAACTGGGATCTTTATCTAACAACCATCCGGATGATGATCCCGTGGTGCTTTGCGTATGATAAGGTTAATTACGTGAGCAAAATTTAAAGCACACAGACTTCCAGCGATCGCGTATTACAAAGGATGAACAAGCTGTTTCTGCGGTGGTTGAACTAATCAGAGGCTGGACCAATCCCTTCTCTGGGAACCAGGATCTCGTCAGCATCTCGACAGCGAAGGCGGCTCCGAAGGAGATCACAACAGACCTGATGAAAGCGCAAGAAATCGGCAAGAAATGCTACAAAACGTTTAAAGAAGAGCGCCCAGAGAAAGTTCCACAGAAGTTTCACGACCCCTTAAAAGCTAATAAGCTGGAGACCTTCAGTATCGTAACCTGAGTTAAAAGAAGCAAATCGCCTCTGGTGGTAAAACAGTTGCACTCAAGGCTGATAGGTCTCTTTTCGGCAGGATCGTTGTAATGGCACAGGGAAGAAATCTGCAGATGGACGACATTCTTTCACATCCTCTGGGACCGTTGCCCTGGGCTTTAGCTACCCCTGATGGTTTCCTTCGAAAGACCAACAAGGCTGCTTTGGCAACTTTGCTTCAGAAGAATGTGCAACAAGCTGAACAGATTCCAAGTAACGCTGCTGCCATTATCGATGAAATGAGCTTGGTGCAGAAAGTGAATGCTGACCACTTGTCTTTTGGAGATGTTGCCGATGCAGTTCTGAATATGGCGCTGAGAGAGGGTGCACAGTGCAAGCAAATATATATAGTATTTGACACATACCAAGAAATGTCAATCAAGAACAGCGAGAGATCTTTACGAGGCGAATAAAGTGGGAATCTCCTCCAGAATATTACTAGTGCTCAGATAGTTAGACAGTGGCGAAGTTTCCTGGCAAATGTTAACAACAAAAGGGCTCTGATTAGTTTTATCGTTCGTGAATGGAAGGCAGAGAAGTTTAGACAGAAGCTTAACGACAAAGAGCTGTATGTGACGACTGAGTCATTGTGCTTCAAAATAACCTCCCAAGCCAGCGAAGAGGTACAAGCCTTACAGTGCAAGCAAGAGGAGGCAGCCGGTCGATTGCTTCTGCATGCATCGCACGCTAGCAAAGAAGGCTACACCTCAGTCATGATCTGTTCGGAAGACACGGACGTATTCATTATGTCAGTTGCAGTTGCTAGCGAAATTGCGTCATCTCTGTTTATCAAATGTGGAAGCAGAAACCGCACAAAGATCATCGATGTCAACAGAGGTTACGATACTGAAGGTCTCCAGCTTATTAGCTTTTTTTGTGTATAAACGGGGAGGTATCAGAGACTTGCCCTATTGACCTAGGTGTGCCACAAGGAAGTATCCTAGGCCCGCTTCTATTTAATGTTTACATTAACAGCTTGTCAGCTGCTGTAACGAAGAGTGAACTCCTACTGTATGCGGATGATGCTGTTTTAATAGCTGCTGCGTCGACACCCCAAGAGCTTAATGATACCCTTCGACATGACTTCACCCTAATCTCCGACTGGTACACCAACAAAAGTTAACGCTTAACGTGAAGAAGACTAAACTGATGCTTTCGGGTAGCAAGACAATGTTGTCTCTGTTTAACGACTTCCAGTTTTCTACTGATGAAGGGCAAATAAATCGTGTTTCGTCTTTCAAGTATCTAGGCGTATTATTGGATGAGAGATGGAAATGGAAAATGCACGTCAATAGCCTCTTACAAAAATTAGGACATCGCCTGTCAGTCTTTAATCGAATCTATCATATGCTGGATCAGAAAAGTCTCATGGCATATATTTTAATGGCCTTGTCCTACCACACCTAGATTACGCAGATATTGTCTGACCTGATATCTGATATTGACCAGCCTGGTCTTGCAACACAGATGACACAATTACAATATTTTCAAAATCGTTTTGCGAAGAAGATCGTCAAGTCGAAAATGTCATCAGCGGTGGGTGTCTTTAAATGCGAGGCGGTTCGGTCATCGGTGTTGTGTTGTGCAAGATGCAATGAAAGGTGGCATCCCCGAACATTTCGGTGTTTTCAGATCCACCATGAACCAACAACACGGTTATAATACCCGAAATGGCTACATGCCCAAAGTCAGTAGGCCAAGAACGGAATGGGGAAAATGCAAAACATTTTATAAAGCCATTAATGACTGGGCCACACTACCTAGTGTTTTAAAGAAACTGATGCCGAAAACTATTTTTAAATACAAACAGAAACAGTTTTTATTAAATCATTTTTAACCTTAGTTAGTAGTATTTTAATTCTTGTTCTTAATTTTAATCTTAGTTAGCGTACCGCATAGGTCTTATCTTTTTATTATATTTTAGATTTTAATGTATTTTAAGGTTAAACATTTATTTTTTTAGAGGACCCTCCTGAAAACCACCCCTAGGTGATTGGAGGCCTCCTCTTAAAATATTATGTATTATTATTATTTTTTTATTTATAGAGTTGCTAACGTTTGCGGCCGAGATGTTTGCAAGGCGGTAACTGGAATGCACGCTTTAATATACTGGATGTGATTCAGTAAGTACCTTTGCTGGAAGAGGAAAAGCACAAGCACTGAATCTAGTGGTAAGTGACAAACAGACCCGTGAAACCTTCACTGAGGTAGGAGAGGAGTGGGATTTCTCATCAGACCTGTTCAAAAGGTTGGAGGCTGTGACTTGCAAGCTCTATGCTTCGAAAACAACCACCACAACAGTCAATGAGCTTAGATATCAGCTATTCTGTGCGAAACGGGGAGAAATAGAGAGTCATCAGCTTCCGTCATGTAGGGATTGTCTGGCAAAGCACTCTCAGAGAGCTAATTACCAGGCTGCGATATGGAAACGATGCCTTCTTCCGGATCCACAAGTACCAAGCCCTATTGGGAGGGGCTGGAAAATTGAGAGAGATGAAGGCGTGGAACAGCTAGTAGTCGACTGGATGGCCGGAAAGCCAGCCCCAGAGGTAATCCTCGAGCTTTTGTCGTGCAACTGCATGAAACACTGTTCTTCTACTCGATGCGTTTGCGTGGCAAATGGAATGAAGTGTACAGACGTGCAGACTGCACAACTGTGAAAACCAGCCATCTGTTGAAGAGGAAGAGAGCACCCTAGAGGAAGCGCAGGAATTTGACAGTGACGACGATTATTAAAACAATCGTAATTTGGTTTGTCGACCGAGGCTGTGACTTCAAACTGTTTATAACTTTCCCAACTTGATTGACAAAAATATTTTTGTAATGAAAATTGTCTACAAAGCTAAAAGATGTGTAAAAAAGGAATGTTTTTTAAGAAACTGCCAAATAAGTAATTAAATTCGTTCTCTTTTGTAAATCACGTGTCAGTTCACGTGATGTTTTGAAGAAGTAGATAAGTTGAAATTAACATACAGCGTTCAGGATTATTTCTTAGCTTTTTTAATCCATTTTTCTGCGATTATGGCTCACCCTCGTTTTCATGCTGAAAAGAAACTTTCAAAGAGCATCCTCTCCACAAACTTCCACCGATGAGTTGCTATCAGGCATTTTCCGAACTGTTACTACTATACCTTCCTAAAAATTACCAGTAAGATTATTCCCCCGGATGATACCGAGCAACCAGCTGGCTATGGACTACAACAAGTACCATTCTCCTCTCTCGCGAATGTTAATTGAACTTCGAACGGTTCAACTATAAAGGACTTTAGGTAGAGTTTATTGTTTAAATTAACCTAGAATCACAGAATTTGGTCCAAAATATACCATGCAAATTTACAAATGGTGGACCTTCAACCCAAAGGACCATATTGAATGTAAATATTCTAAGTATAGAGATATCATCTACCTTTGTTTATTTAATTTGATAATTTTTTCACAATGAGTGGACTTCCAAGGCTCGTGAGGGGGGGGGGGGGGGGTGCGGACGCACCCGTCGCACCCTCCTCCCTACGGGCCTGTGAAGTACCGTAGCAATACTATACAAAATGATTTCTTCATGATATCAACTCGAGGTTTCTTTAGCGCACTGAGCGTATCACATAAAAATTGATTTACAAAGCTAATCAGTTTGTTTTCTATGAGCCTTCAGACCTTTACATACTATAGTAATGATTCTCAGGAAACCAAGGTTGTTCCGACATTTACAGGAGTGTTTACGTAGTAAATGGTTTGAAAACAAGAGCATCAGTAGTTCGTATAGTGTTATAGTCCGGGTGAAAGTAGTTCTGAAAATCCGATTCTGAAAAAAAAAACTGTTGTTGGTGACTGACGTTTCGACAACCTGAGCGGAAGTTATCTTCAGAGTCAAGTAAAACAACTTGCTTAGTTTGCTAATCGATGGTGCATCAGCAGACTGTTTCAAGTTTCATACGCCGTGTAGCGTGCGCTACTGAAACACTGGGAGAGATCCACTGCTAAGTGTAGCTGGGTGTTTTGCCGGCAGAAACGTATTGCTCAAGTAAATTCTGGGTGTTTTCAGGAAGTAATTCGCAACGTTTTTCGCGAACGTTGAGCCCGTACCAAATTACGTTTTGTCATTGTTTTAAAAGACAAAACTGTTTAAATCTTTACAAAGACATCGAGTTGAACAATTGACAGACATTAGAATAAACGTTTAATTAAACCATCAGCACTTCAATAGCTGTCAATACACCAAAACTTAATAAAAACGGCTGGCGTAATTCTTAGGTTAATCTAGACTAATGGTGGATTTCCACTATTTCCACCATTACGTGCGTGAAAAAATTTAGAGACAATGTATGAACGATTTGCGTAAACATGTACGCAAGTCGTTCATACATTGTCTCTAAATTTTTTTCACGCACGTTAACGCACGTAAAAAATTACGCGTCAGTGGAAATCCCCTTTAAACTGTGCTGCGCAATAGATGCAATACATTCAAAATAGAAACACCCTGCGTAACACCATGATGTTTCTAACATTTACTTGCGAACATTTTGAATAAAACTTTTGAATGTTTTAATTCTTAGGTTGATTACTAAACGATTGCGGAATTAACAGAAAGAGTTTTTAAATGTTAATGGCTTGTTAACCTGCAAACGTCTAGTTCCTCCTTTAATCAATTTAGAAAACTCAGTCTATTTCTTTGTTACTCGAGTATTCGTGAACATTTGTCGATATAAAGAGCGGAAAAATAAAATAAATGAAGCCGGTGGCAAGCGCGGAAACTTCACGTAAAGCCAATATTTGACTCAAGCCAACGTTTGACTCAAGTTTCCGTTTGAAAGCATTGTCTCTCGAAATGTTACGCCGTGACAGATTTTCTTAGCTCTTTTTGAAGCTTGTTTAAATGTCACATAAACAAAAAAATTATCCAGGACTCGTTCTTTCCGCTGGAAACTCGGTATTTGCTTAGAAATAATATGTGCTCTTTGCTGAGAAGACAAAAACTGCTTACTAATAGGTATTTCCATGACAGACTGAGAATGGAGAAGAATAAAATTGAATGAGAATTGAAGAAGACTTTCAATAAGACCATCTGCAACCCACTGACAATCAATTTGTATAAACATCTGTCAACAAAGGTTTCTAGTTCCCCTTTCCCCTGTCATAGCTAAACAGTGAACAACAAATCCAACGCGTGCAAGCTCCGCACTTTTAACTTCCACGTTCTTTCTTTGAAAAGAAAGTAAATCTACAAATAAAACGTTCTTATTTAAAAAAGATAAAAGTACAAGTTCTCGTTCCTTTGGTATGTGGAATATGTCTGTTATTTTTATTTTTTCAGAATCACAAAAATGTCACTAAACTAAGTGTTTAAGAAATCACTAAGCTATAAAAATTCCTTTCTTGTATATAGATATATTTTTCAGTTCTATATTACTCAGTTTTAACACGCTCTCGTTTGTCCTCATGCAACACATGTTCACACAATTCGCGGTCTCTGTTATATACAAAAGGCGTTTATTAGCAACAGCAACTCCAAATGCGTGGAATCCAGACATAGCACTGATCACCGGCCCTGCGATTAGAGTGATGCACGATTTCTGATCCAAGACATGTTCCGCAGTATGTCCATGATAGCGTGTCGAATGTGTCTCATCTTCCAACAGTAAATTACAGGGTTCAAAGATGAATTAAGAAACACGAGCGTCAAGGAGAAAAGAAAAAATCTTTTCAAAGTGATACTCGGCCCTAGGTTTTTAAGGGCGGCCAAGCTGATAAAGTGTGGCAAATAACAAAGCAAAAACACGAGATAAACGTAAAATATACCGACTACAGATTTAATGAGGCTCGCAAAATTTGCTTTTTCGTCAGTCTGTGCTACTTGTTGTACTTGGAGGGCCTGAACCTGATTCTTGTGGCGTCGGACGGCTAAATAAATCCTTATGTAGAGCATTATCGTAAAAACGAGACCAACAACCATTAAAATGCCTGTAAATAAAGTAAGAATGTCACGCGGAGCCCACCACGGCATTAGAGAAAGAAATACACTTAACACCCATATTGAGATCACCACAGCAACAACACGCTTGTGAGTCACAAGTTCCTGATATCTGAGATGAAGATGAATAGCTAAGAACCTGTCTACACTTACAGCCACAACACCAAAGAACGAAGCTGCAGAAAACAAATGCCCAACGAGGAAAAAAACTTCATGGATGCTACAGCTTGCCGTGCTTGTTTGTATCCACTTGACCAGAAGTGAAATATATAGCGGTTGAGCCAATAAAGCAACACCAACATCAGAAACAGCAAGACTCAGGAGCAATGTTTTTAAAGTCTTAGGCAACGACGAAGTTTTTCTTATCGTGTAAATTGTTACAATGTTCAACATGATTGTGGTATAGGATAAAAAATTGTTGAAGACACAATTAGCGACGGAAGTTGAATGAAGGTCTTCAACATCGTAGATTTCGGGGTAGTACTGCAGCATCAATTCACAAGATGACTCATTCATGATAATGACGCAGGTTTCCCTAAGACATAAAGCGTTTGTCCTATAAACTGAGGTACGAAGCTAAGAAAGTTTTCTTTCTGGGCCCCACGTAGCTCCTGGGCGGTTCTCTTTGGCAAAAATGATTCTTCTACCTACTAAAGCGACGATTCTCAGTTAACGAAGTCAGTATAAAGGTATTCCAGTATTCTGGATGTTTGTCAAGAAATAATGTTTGTCGAGTCAGCGAAAGGGACGAAACTACAGAACAGCATGGAATAGAATAAAGTTAAAATGTAAAACCAGGAGCCCGTCAATAACTGTCAAAACAAGACTTAATGAAAACTGCTAGCGCAGGAAGCTTCACGTAAAGCCAACATGATATCGGGACGACTCAAGTTTGTTTGGAAAGCACTGAGAGTTGTCATTCAAAAATTTTCACCGAGACCGAATTTCTTAAATCTTCTTTGCACGTTGTTTAATTATCACGTGATGACTGTGATGCTCATACACAAAGGAATAAGAGGGTGCTAATGGGGTTAACAGTTAACTGACAATTGGCCCAAAAAATAGTAGTTAACTGATGTTTGGCCAAAACATTAGTAGTAAACTGATAAATGATAGAGGGTAGTGCACCGACACAATTAAGGATAAATGCAACGGATTCTTGTGAGTATTCCGGTCGCCCTTTTTCTTATAAAGATAAATCCGTCGTAAACTCTCGCAAACCATTCCCGGTAGCGTCCGCCATATTGAATGGAGTTCTTGGGATGCGGGAGCCTGGAACAAAGGGAGCTGGAAAACTAGGAATTTGGAATTGTTTGTCTGCAACGCAGACAAACAACGCAGTTAGACATTCATTTCAGAAAAGC
Organism: Oculina patagonica; assembly: GCF_052425735.1. NCBI lineage: Eukaryota > Metazoa > Cnidaria > Anthozoa > Scleractinia > Oculinidae > Oculina > Oculina patagonica. The sequence goes on from NC_135769.1 coordinate 20,187,985, forward strand.
TATGTCAATGCTGTTTTAATAATCTTTTTTCAGTATTGCATTCAAGTTATCTGACGTTTTGTTTCAAATAGTCTTAAAGGGACTGTGTCACGCCTACGTTAAGTTAAGTTTATTAAGTTTGCCCAATACTTCCTATGAAAGTTAATGTTTGCAAAGAAAGTACTTCTACAATCTCGAGCCCAGAGTGTCCCCCGGCTCCTTGGTCCGTCAGCGGTTGGTCAGCGGTAGGGTCGCCGGGACACACTCTGGGAAACTGAAATGTATTTGGTCATTCACAGAACAATAGAAATCCATCAGGAAGTCTAAAAATCATCCCCAGAAGTTAACCAAACCGGAAACCCTGAAAAAGCATTTTTTTTTCCTTTCGATGGCCAGATGTTTGAAGTATCAACTTAATTTCGGCTTTTCTTTGTAAAACACCTTAAGACTTGTGGAATGGCGCTACATAAATGAAGTACTTTCTAATTCTACCCTTCTCATTGAACTCAAAAGATACCATGAATAAAAAAAAGACTTCTTTCAAACGGCTTTTCTGAACGGAGTTTAAAAGCAACAATGACGGCGACACAGATTGGCGACACAAAGGACAAGGTCGATTGAAAACTCAATTTATACTTGACTTACAAATCTCGCTAGAACTACTGTTTTCAATCATTTCTCCGTTTCGGCTGAAAAACTAAATATCGAAGACATTGTTCGATTCCAAGTAATAACTTACGGCAATGCAACGCAGAATTTGAGCATAAAGCGCTGTTGTTTTGCCGAAGGAAAAAAAATGTATAAAAAATTATCACGCACGTGCACGAGCGTGCACGTGCAGAGTCGCTGTGCTGCTCATTAAACCTATTGAATAGTGTAGCGTTGACCGGTGTGGCCTTAAACGTGCTAATTAATATTACCGCTATTCGTCAAGAAAAAAAATTGCTTGCTTGAAAACATGCAATCTATTCTGGAAAGCCGTTTTTATGAAAATTGCGTTAAAGATGCGCTGTCAAGCCTGGTTTTCACTAGCGACGCAAGCACAAGCGCAAGCACAAACGCAAGCATAAGTAGTTCATGCCAAGTGAAAACGAACGTCGACATAAGCACATTAGCATAAGAATATGATGTTTACAAGTTAGAAGGCTCCGTTCTCGACTCCGTTCTGTCGGCAAATATTGCGGCAGAAACTCTCAGACATCGAGTGTTGTTGTCTCCTCTACTCTTGTGACGAAGAAAGCGAGAGCGACTTATAAAGGAGAAAAACGAAACATTTGGGTTATAGATATTTTTAAAGAAAGCATTCATCTCCATTTATTTCGCTACTAGAGTCCGCGCTTGTGCCTTTTTGTTTTTTTTGTCCACGCTCCGAACAATCTCGAAAAACGTTTATCAAAATCAACCGCGGCCACTGCGACTTTGTTCAAATGCTGGAACGAGTGTTTTAATTGGATAGACACCGGCAGACGTAAACAATTTTCTTGTGCTTATGCGATGTTTCGTTTTCACACGAACGCAAGCACAAGCGCAAGCACAAGAAAAGGAAAAATTTTGATCCTTGTGCTTCTGCTTGCGCTTGTGCTTATGCTTGCGTCGAAGCCGTTTTCACGATGAAATAAGAGCTGTTATGCTTGCGTTTGTGCTTGCGCTTGTGCTTGCGTCGCTAGTGAAAACCAGGCTGAAGGCTTTCATTTCAAACAAATATAGCAGAATGCTCAAAAAATTAAAGCGCCAGATGCTTTGTAGTTAACTCATTATTCTTCTTTCTTGCGGAATATTATTGTTACTTCGATAAATACCAATTCCGTCAATAGTGTGTTGGAAATAGTTTAACTTTCTCGATTTACTTCCGTTCTGGGAAATTTACTTCCGCTTAGACCTAAGAGCATGAACAATAAAAACCGGAAAACCAAGTTTCTTACCTGAAATCGACCTGAAATTGATTTGGTCAATTACAGTTTCCCAGAGTCCGTCCCATACCGCTGACCGACGGACTCTGGGCTCGAGATTGGTACTTCTATGGATCTAAACAATGACAAAACCATGGCTTCACTGCAGCCAAATGTGTCTCCCGGGCGTTATAATTTAAAGCTACAAGACAACAATATTTCAAAACCCATATCTCAATCCCTTTCAATCTTCGTCGCTTTTTGCTACCCGTACCTTCATTTGTATTTGGCGTGTCATTGAAATTTTCCTCCACTGTTTTAAGAGGTTATTTTTATATTTCAACGAGCTTGATGGTCATTTCCCATGCCTATATCTGTCTGGAGTTGACAAAACGTGGACTCCGGGATCCGTGCTTGAAGGTCGACGTAGTCGGCCTTCAAGCCATTGCGGTCCGAGAAATTTGAGAGGGGAAGCGTCAACGACCCCGTGGGCAGGTAGCCTGGGTCCTGACCTAACAACCCTAAGGAGCCCTGGGTCAGCTGTTGAATTGCATTCCGGCTGGGGGGTTGGCTAAAGTCAGCTTTTTGGCTTGTTTCCGCGAAGACTTTGCTTTGAAATATGGCCAGTACTGCTCCCGGCTTTTGGTTTTCTGAGGGCTGGGCTCAGTAGCCTTGAGGCCTCTGAGAGCTCAGCTGTGACCGGGCATGGGAAGGCTTCCTAGTAGTGCCCCTGGGCTCTCTCAAACCCACAGGAGGAAGGGAGGGGAGGGCTAAGAGAGTGAGTGGCCCCTGGCAGTTCTGGGGGCATTGTTTTCTTAAATCAGGACAGATATATAAATGTAGCTAAAATCCGTGACACAGTCCCTTTAAGCTCGTCTTCATGTAATCAGAGATTACATATGTAAATATATAAGACGTTTATCAAGAATGACAGTGGAGAATTCTGGCAAAGCATTGCCGGCCCTACGGCGAAAAAGTGTGATATACGATTTCTGAACCAAGACTTGTTCCGCAGTATGTCCATGATAGCGTGTCGAATATGTCTCATTTTCCAACAGTAAATTACAGGGTTCAAAGATGATTGCTCGAAAATATTAATTCTATGTAAGACTTGTTTACAGAAAGCATTTCTTGGAAATTTTGCCAAAAAGCGTTTTATATGCTAATCGATTTAAAACATGCCAACTTTTGTCAAACAAGGTTTCAAGTTCCTATTTGGTATGTCATTGAAATTTACCCCCACTGATTTAATGGGTTATTTTTATATTTCAACGAATTTGATGGTCATTTTCCATGCCTATACATAAATTTAGCTAAAATTCGTGACACAGTCCTTTTAAGCTCGTCTTCATGTTATATTAATTCTATGTAAGACTTGTTTACAGAAAGCATTTCTTGGAAATTTTGCCAAAAAGCGTTTTATATGCTAATCGATGTAAAAGATGCCAACTTTTGTCAAACAAGGTTTTTACCGGGGGTTTCTAGTTCCCCTTTCCCCTGTCAGCTTTCACAAGACAATAAATAACACCTCGAGTTAACATTTTTTTTATTTAAAAAAGGTAAAAGTACATGTTCTCGTTCCTCTGGTATATGGAATAAATTCACTCTAAATGTCTTTTTTTTTTTCGAATCGCAAAAATGTCACTGAACTAAGTCGGTTCAAGAAATCACTAAGCTATAAAGATCCCTTCCTGGCATATATATTTCCTCAGTATATTTTACTTAGTTTGAAAACGCTTTCGTTTGTCCTCAGGCAGCTCATGACTGCTCGCGACCCTTACTCAGTATATACAGGTTTTTATCAGAAACGAAAACACTGAATGAGAAGAATCCTAGCATAGCATGGCCAGTCCTGCGATTAGTGTGATGCTCGATTTCTGAGCCAAGACATGTTCCGCAGTATGTCCATGATAGCGTGTCGAATGTGTCTCATCTTCCAACAGTAAATTACAGGGTTCAAGGATGAATTAAGAAATCCAAGAGTGCCTGCGAAAAAGATAAATTTCTTCAAAGTGATACTCGGGCCGTTGATTTCAGTGGCAGCCAATGAGATAAAGTAAGGCAAATAACAAAGCAAAAACACGAGATATACGTAAAATATACTGACAGCAGATTTAACGAGGCTAGCAAAATGTGCCGTTTCCTTGGTCGACTGTGCTACTTGTTGTATTTGCAGGGCCTGAATATCATACTTGTGGCGTCGTACCGCTAAATAAATCCTGATGTAAACCAATGATGTAACAACGACAAAACCAAATCCAAGAATGTATACAATAAGGGCCTTAATATCGGTCGGCACCCACACCATTAAAAAAGAAAGAAATACACTAAACACCCATATTGAGATCACCTCAGCAACAACACGCTTGTGAGTCACAAGTTCCTGATATCTGAGATGAAGATGAATAGCTAAGAACCTGTCTACACTTACAGCCACAACACCAGAGAACGAAGCTGTGAGAAAGAAATTCGTAATGATGTCAAAAGCCTTGTAAGTGGTACAGCCAGGATCGCTTTGTTGTAAACCTTTGACCATAAGTGAGGTAAAAAAAGGTTGAACCAATAAACCAACACCAACATCAGAAACAGCAAGACTCAGAAGCAATGTTTTTAAAGTCTTTGGCAACGACGAAGCTTTTCTCATCGCGTGGATTGTTACAATGTTCAACATGATAGCGGTATAGCATAGAAAACTGTTGAAGACACAAATTGTGATGAACGTCGAGTGGAGATCTTCATATTCTGATACTCTTGGGTAGTACTGCAGCAACGCTTCACAAAATGATTTCTTCATAATATCGACTCAAGGTTCTTTAGCGCACCGAGCGTATCACGTAATCAGTTTGCTTTCTATGAGCCTTCAGACCTTTATATACTATAGTAAAGATTCTCAGGAAACCAAGGTTGTTCCGACATTTACAGGAGTGTTTACATAGTAACAGGTTTGAAAACAAGAGTATCAGTAGTTCTGAAAAGAACTGTCGTAGGTGATTGGCGTTTCGACAACCTGAGCGGAAGTTATATTCAGAGTCAAGTGAAAAAAGTCACTAAGTATGCTAATCGATGGTGCACCTGCAAACTGTTGTTCCATGTGCGTGAGGCGAGCGGGACTAAAAAAAACGACAGAGATCCACTGCTAAGTGTAGCTGGGAGTTTTGCTGGCAGAAACGTATTGTTCAAGTGAATTCCGGGTGCTTTTCAGGAAGTAATTCGGGGTCCGCCAACGCGGTGAGTTACACTGAGTGAGTTATCATGTGAATTAATGATGGTGTGAGTTGCCAAATATTGAATTTTTTTACGAGTATGGTGACCCACATTTTTAATGCATTAATTTAAATGTCATACGATTGACAACAATATATTGCACTTTAAAGAAAAGTTTAAAATTCTACATTGAGATATTTTTATTTGAATGCCGTAAAAACACGTTTTTAGGTAGTGTTGTTTAGGTGCGCACGAAGCAAAATCTTTAATTTCTTTCTTTATCTTAATTCCAGATCAATAAGAATAGTTTATAATTAGATCAAAGTCTATTTTGTTGAACTAGTCTAATATATTAATGCAAGCAATGATTTTTTTCTAGAAGCGATAGTTCCCAATTCGGATTACTAGGGTTCCTAATATGTACCTCGCGGGTCGTATATTTACTATAATGGCCATCCATTTTGCACAAAAACTAGCGCGGTAACCCCTGTTTTTATTTCATTTTTGTAATGCTCGTAACATAATTGTAACCTGGGCCAAGTTTTAGAAAATTTTAAATACTCCTTCTTTTTCAGTGGAATCACCTTAATAACTACATATTTTGTGTGAAACGCAGCTTGAAGAGCGAGTTTTATGTAGTAGATAAAATATGAGCGGGAGATCGGCTCGCCATTGTAAACGGCCATACAGATCGGACGCGAATATTTTATTCTACTTGTGAAATGAAAACAATAAATCGAATGCAAAGTATTGCTATGCGAATCAATACAGATCTGTATCTAAAGTTAATGAATAATAATTAGCTGAGCAGGAGTTTGTATCAAAAGTTAAATCTATTGTTTGATTTGTATTGGGGTTTACAGTTGTGTACATGTGATCTGAATATGGTACTGGGATTGGTTTGCACCCGCATGAATAGTTAATGAATTTTACAAAATATATTACTACCTTCCTATGCCGAGTATTTCTGATAACTTTTATAGTTAATTACTTAAGCTAAAGTGATCCAGCTGGTCGGCCTAGTGTTATTTATTATCTTTTCAAATAAAGAACGTGTAATTTGAATTAATTTTCGTTGGATTTGTTGCCTCACTGTTTATCCATGACAAGGGAAAGGGGAACTAGAAACCTTATTTGACAGACGTTTATTTTTAGCTATAACAAAATTTCCGAGAAATGCTTTCTGTAATTCTTATTCAATTTTATTCTACTTCACTCCCCGTCCGTCTTTGTAAAACCTAAGTAGTTTCGTTCTTTTAAGCAAAGAGCACAAATTATTTCCAAGCAAAAACCGATTTCCCAGCGGAAAGATCGAGCCCTGGATGATTCCTTTGTTTATGACTATGGTCATCATGTGACAATTTAACAAGCTTTAAAAAAGAGCTTAGAAAGTCTGTCAGTCTGTGTAACATTTTGAACGACAATGCTTTCAAACGGAAACTTTCCAGTGAGTCGATCGATGTTGGCTTTACGTGAAGTTTCCGTGCATGCCACCGGCTTCATTTATTTTATTCCACTCTTTATCGACAAATGTTCACGAACACTCGCGTAACAAAACACTAGAAATCTTCTAAATTGATTAAAGGAGTAAATTCCGCAATCGTTTTAGTAATCAACCTAAGAATGAATATATTCAATAGTTTAACTCGAAATGTGCGCTAGTTAATGTTAGAAACATATCATCATGGTGTTACGCAGGATGTTTCTATTTTTAATGTATTACATCTATTTTAATTTATTATACATTAGAATTACTTTGAAACATGTGATTGGTCGAGAGCATTCAGTCAATATACAGTAGCACGTGAACTTGACATGATAACCCAATATCTGCAGCAGATATTGGGTTATCATGTCAAGTTAAAAGTTCGCCTAGTTTCCAAGCCCCTCGTCCGTGAAGTGCTGTCAAACTTTTGAAAATATGGCTGAGCGATTCGCCTCCGTTTCCGAAGAGGAATTGAAAGTTTTGATCGAAAACAAAGATTCTAAAAACACCAAGAGAACAACAAAAACAAGTGTAAAGATTCTGAATGATTATTTGAGGGAGAAGAACCTGGAGGAACCACAAGATAAAACTGCTTTGGCCAATGTTCTGACGAAGTTTTACGCCGGCGCTAGAAAAAAGTGATGGCAGTCTTCGTTTGCAAATTGTTTGAAAACGTATAATAAAACAATTATTGAATTCGGTTTTTGCATGATATCTTGAATTATCAAACCTCGTGTCTGTGTTATGGCTGAGGCAGATAACACAGACCTCGGTTTTGATAATTCACGATATCATGCTCAACCTCATCCAATAATTGCTTAGTATTACATCTATTGCGCTATTGCGGTGATTAACCTAATAATTACGCAAGCATATTGACAGCTATTGACGTGCTAATGGTTTAATTAAAAGTCTTATTCTATCATCTGTCAATTCTTCAACTCTGTTGTCTTTGGAAAGACCTGAGCAGTTTTGTCTTTAAAAA